>NC_056731.1:830837487-831032487 GCF_019279795.1 Protopterus annectens
AATTTTTTTAAAAATTATATATATATATATATATATATATATATATATATATATACATACATACATATACACACATACACATCATTCCCCAACATTCCTACTCAAAAAAACTCCTATACCAAGTTAAACCAGTCATCTACTGTCAAATACGTAAAAAATTATACTTTAACCCAATCACATTAATCTCATCTCTCAAAAGATTTAACTGGCACCCTCTAAATTACCTCAGCCTAGATGACACAGTCGAATTTTTCAATACTACCTTCCTAAGCATCCTAAATAACCATGCCCCCTTAAGACTTAACAGAACCAACGCCCAACACTCCCCATGGCTACAGAAAACTACTAGGTCAGAAATGAAAAACCTAGATAAAGCCTGGGAATACTGGCGCAAAACCAAAACCAGCTCAGCTAGACAGAAATTCCTATAACTATGCAATAGAGTCAAAAAGCTAATAAAGGAGGACAAAATCCAATACTACCAGTCTGCCCTCAACTCCTCCCAACACAACCCCAAACAATTCTGGACCTCCATCAACTCCATCCTCCACCCAGGTAAAATCAATACCCCTACACCTAACATTCCTCACTCCTCAGAAAATATTGCTACCTCATTCAACTCACACTTCACACAAACCATACTATCACTAGGTAGACAACACAACCCCCCCCCACTCTCCCACACCTTCACCCAGTAATCTCCCCACACTCATTTTTTCCCATTCCTACCTCCAACATAAGATAACTCTTGACTAAACTTAAACCCACAAAATTTGCAGTAGACAACCTCCCAAGTGAATTCCTACAAATTGCAGCTGACGCCCTAGACTACTCAATATCCATCTTGATTAACCGATCTCTGTCAGAATGCTACGTCCCTACACTATGGAAACTATCACACATCATTCCCCTTCACAAAGGCGGCCCCTCGACAGATCTAACCAGCTACCGCTCCACAGCGATTCCATCTCGACTCTCCAAAATACTAGAGAGATGCATTCACTCTCAAATCTCCGACTACCTCCTTACTAACAACCTCCTTTCTAATACTCAACATGGTTTACGACCAAACCATAGCACCACCACTGCCTTACTCTCTTTTACTAACACTATCCTTCACCATAAAAACAATGGCCATCTCTCCTCTGCTACTTTCCTAGACCTATCTAAAGCATTTGACATGGTCCCGCACAAACTCCTCCGCTCTGTACTCCATAACCTATCTTTTTCTCAATCAGTCACCAACTGGTTTCAAAGTTACCTGTCTGACCACCAGCAATCTGTTGTATGGCAAAATGACATATCTCCCTAACTACCTGTCTCTATTGGTGTTCCCCAAGGATCCATCCTTGGACCATACTCTTCTCTATTTTCACCAATAATCTAGCCTCTGCCACCAAACATGGCATACTCATACAATATGCAGATGACTCAACCATCATCTGCTCCGCCCAGTCCCTACCCGAACTGCAAAAGGTCACACAACATGCCTTTTCCTCTGTTGAAACTTGGCTATCTGATGCCCAGTTAATATTCAACCCAAACAAAACTCCTCATCTTTGAACCCACCAAACATACTCAAAACAACTCTCACTTTAACATCACAGCTAAAGACACCACTATCCACCCAACAGATCACACCAAATTGCTAGGAGTTGAAATAGACAACAATCTCAAATTTGACATTCACATATCCATGACTATAAACCAAGTCCACCAAAAACTAGGAGCCTTATACAGAAATAAGCAACTCCTCACCAAAGCAGCTAGGATTTCAGTTACAAATTTGCACCTTAACTCCACCCTACTTTATGCCTCTCCAATATATACCAACATAAGGCAATGCGATCTAAATAAACTCAAGACCTACTACAACAAAATCGCCAAATTCACCACGGGGCATCCTACCAGTGTCACCACTGTCTCTTGCTTACTGAACTAGGCTGGCTAGAACTCCCTCACACCTCCTTCTATGGTATCAACTCACACTCACCCATAAACTGGTTAACCATCCTCTAAAGGTCCTATCCCTCTCCAGTATCTACTCCAACCCTATCTCACCACCAGACCACTATGATCCAGCAACAAAAATCAATTACAGGTTACTAGAGCCAATAACACTGTTGGAGAAACACTATTCTCCATCGCTTTAGCCAAATTATGGAACACCCTCCCTCCCACAATAACAACTCTACCATCATGCACCCAGTTCAAAGCTTTACTTAAAAAACATCTAAAAACATGCTAGCGATGCCCTTGTAACTCTCCCCTCTAACTTCTCCCACTCCATCTACCTCTCTTCCACCCCACATGGGTCTAGGACTATTAACTGAAAGCACATTTCACTGAAACTCAAATGACTGTGCACAAATCACTGAAAGCTCAATTCACTGAAAGTTATATATGGCCTTTTCCTGTCGTGCGACTCTGGAGTTAGTATATATAGTAATGGGGGGTGTGAAGCCCCCCACATATCATAAACATTTTACACTATACAGATGCATACTTATAAGTGCAATGAATAACTGTTTCCAGAAAACAATGTAGAACCCAAGTATGTGGGGGGCTGTGCCCCCCACACCCCCTTACTAACTATTCTAACTCCAGGATCACTCTACAGTGAAGAATAGGCCATATATCACTGTCGACAAAATGAGTGTCAGTGAAATGAACTTTCAGTGAATTGGTCTTGCTTACTTGACTGTCAGTGAAATGAACGGTTGACAAAATGAAGGGGATCCATAGATATATATATATATATATATATATATACACACACACACACACACACACACACACACACACACACACACACACACACACACACACACACACACACACATCTGTATAATCTCCATAATTACATTATTACTTTCTGTAGGTCTTTATAGTTGACAAACTTGCATTATCATTTTACTCTCCATGGGCAGAGACTGAAATCAATCATTTGGGATCAGTGCTCTACTCTGGTTAAATTCATTTTTTTTCCCCCCATGTAATTCATACCATTTATGAACTGTGCTTTTAATACGACTTAGGAGAAAACTCTTCAGGAAGAAAGCAGTTTCCTGGATTAAAAGACTTCAAGAATAAATGAGATTCATTAGCTTACGGTTGATCGACATCAAATGAGTTTATTAAATTCCATGTGCCACCTATCTACTACAATGGAAACGGACAATGGCCTATGAAGATCATCCCCCTCTATCTGTAACTCTTGAATCATTCCAACATGCTGGCTGAACTTGATCACAAACGTCAATGTGCTACCAGAGATGCACACACACTAAAGATGACTAATGCCACTGCTGCATGACATAGCACTTCACTTCCTACTAAATTTTCTCCTAACAGTTACCTACAACAACCACTCCCCGTCTCTAATTAGACAGGTAGTTTACTATTCACTACACCACTTTATGGAACTTTAAAACGGTGTTCTCTAAGAACAAAAGCACTTTTGGTAGCAATACCCTTTATGGTGAAGTTAGAAAAGCAGCTCTGCTATAAAGGCTAAGCCAGACTACCAGCATCTATAGACATGATGTCGCCTACAACCCACATTAAACTTATTACAGCAGAGTCTCTCTCCAGGCATTTCTGCAGTTACCTCCCACTCAGGGGTGTAGCCAGGATTTTCAGATTTGTACTCACAGCTCCTAGACTGCTGCCCCCAACAAGCCACACCCACACGCCACGCCCACATCTACACATTGCTGTCCGTACTGTTCCTTAAACTGCTGACCAGACCACGCCCTTTTCACAATGCTGCTCCCTGAATGATCATTGTGAGCCATACGCCAGGATGGTAATTACTTGCATGATGAAGCAGCTTGAGCATTTCATATATTCATGGGTCAAAAAACAAAGTACCTTCTGATTTAAAATTTTGCAGAGGTTAGTAGGGGAAAAGGGCAAAAGTCAAGTGGGATAAACTGATCCTTTGAAAAGGATTACCCGATTTGAAGGGATACTTTAGAGCTACACGGTTAAGGCTCATATACTTAATGTAAGCAGAAAGCTATAATTCAAAGTGGAAAGGGATGATGAAGCAGGGGGAAATTCAAGAAATAAAGAGACTGGGATTTTGAATCCAGATTCTTATGGAAAATCACCACCACACAGAATATTAAATTCATGAAGTAGGAGAAAATATTGTAAGAACTAAGCCAACACGAAAATGGTGAAATATTTTGCAGACAGGGATCACTGCAATTAGGGTTATAGATAAAAGGCAAGAGGTTGCTGGGATTTACTGGAGAAAACTGACAAATGAACCAAGTTATTAGGAACAAACAACAAGAGAGGGAAAGGTAACAGAAAGGAAAGAGGCGAAGAAGACATTTGGACTACATGCTAAAGACTGTATTGCCTTCTCTATTAGGAATTCATACAGAGTACAGGCAAACAAAGGGATAAGGACATCTCAAGTGAAAGACCTGTTCTGACAAGAGTTTTGAGTCGAATCTAGAACACAAGCTGCTGCTAAAAAAATAAAAGTGATAATTAGTAGAGCATATAAAATATTTGCACGACGACAGGTCCCCCTCCATGTCCCTGGAAACTCATACTGCCTATCTGTATGCACTACAGTCCCTCACCCAATATAATGTCTTCATTCATCAGATCTGACCATAAGGCAGTATTACTTGAAATAAAAATTAAATCTGGGGATCCAGCATAAGTAAAATCCTTTAGGAACTATTCCAAGGCTAAACTCTCTCTACTAAGCAATACCTTGGCTAAATTGTACCCCCAAACTCAGTAAACATCATAGCATATGCTGAGCTATTTACGAAATCTCTGTACAGTCATACTGACAGCTGTATAGAGTGAGTTCTGTCCAATCGTATTAAAAATAAGAAACTCAAAATGCAAGCCACCCTGGTGGAATCATAGTACCAACTGGTTACACAACAAAAGAAAAAAAATCTTGGCCAAGCATAGGAGGAACAAAGCCATACATACTAAAAGACCCCGACCAATCTAAACAAGCAGCTAAGAGGGTTAATTAATACTTCAAAGTCTAAATTTGAAGAAAAAATAGCTTCTCAGAAAAAGGACAACTACAAGGCTTTCTACAGCTATGTCCATAACCTCAGGGAAATATATAACAATATGCAGAACTTACAGTAAATGTCATCATTCCAAATGAACCAAGGGCTATTGCCAACCTTTTGGCAGACAGTTAAAGCTCAAATTTCTCCCCCAACTACTCCCTCCCACTGACAGCACAGAAGAAATTCCACATACCACAATCCCCCCAACCACTACTAGGGAACAGGTCATCAATGCAATTTTCAAGGACAAAAACAAAGCATCAATAGGCCCGATAACATCCCAGGGTGTTTAATAAATAGCATGAAGCAGGATCTTTCTGATCCACTTGAAACACTTTTCAACTGGAACCTTCAGTCAGGTTTTGTGCCCAAAGAATGGAAGAATGCTACACTCATTCTCCTTGCAAAAACTGGGTCCAACCACTGATCCATGTAACTACAGGCCCAGACGTCTTACCAGCTCATATGAAAGACCATGGAAAGAATAATCATGGACATGATAAAGGAAGACACAGGTAATCTGCAAATGATGGGCCCATCTCAGTCTGGGTTTGTTAAGTGAAGGTCATGCCTATTAAATCTGGTGGGCTTTAAAAAGTCTATGTTAGATATCTAGTTCTTGATGACCACTACAGCAAAAGAGTTGTCTAAAGAATTATCCATGGTGTGTCGAATGAGTCTTATTGGTTACTACTGTGCTAGACTTGGACTTAATTTTGGGTAAAGGTTTTGGATGAGTACAATTTAGAAACATCCATCCTGCTTTGTTTGAACATGACTCGTGTACTTTATTTTAAAGTTAGGCGATTCAGTTGACTTACTGAAAAAAACTGACCATAGCTACACAAGAGTGGAACTCTCAGTAGTACAATAGCTGCTGCTGGATGTGAAAGGCTATTTCCTATGTCTTTTGCCAAAATTAATTTCATACCTTTTTGCTTCGTGGCTTATGGTAGCTGTACTGATGTAGAATGCACTGGCCCCTGTATTGATTGATGTAAATAGCTTACTTTTGTTTAAAATTCTTCATAAAAATTGTGTTTTCCTTACACATATGTCAGCGAACCCTACCCCTTTGTGAAATAAATCAGTGTAGCGTTAACATTGGGGTGCACACACAGACTTTAATGGAACATAAAAGTATTCTTGGGTTGGGATATTTCAGGGGCACCATGACAATGAATAGCCATGACAAAACAGATATTCATTACACAAAGCCTTCCCCAACAACTTAAAAAAAATGATGTAAAAAATAAAGTGTCAACCTTTCCATTCTCACTACAATTCAACTGTGATGCCCTTGCGCCTCTTAGACTGCTGTGTTTCCACTGAAAGCAGCTGAAAGGGCAAGCCTAAATATTCTTAACACGTCTTATACATCCTAAAAAAATCTGTCTCACCTATTCCTGGCTAATCATCCTACGTCAAAAGGGAATACAATTTGACAATGCTGCTACAGTGGGTGATGTATGGCTCTTGCATCTGGACCCATCTTGTCCCAGGAAGCTATACTGCTATCTCCTACCACATACCCATAGCCGACCTTAGGCATAGGCCAACTAGGCGGCCGCCTAGGATGCCGCTCTAGTAGGGGCACTTTCCAGTGTTTATTTGGTGTAAGTAGACCAGGATGGGGGCACCAGGTGGTGTGGTGGGGGGCACCATGGAGCCCTTTTGCCTAGGGCACCAGTTGACCTAAGGCTGCTCCTGGCACATACCCTCCTCTAGGTTACAGCCTCAGTACTTTGCATCCCCATACTTTACTTAGCTAGTTTATGTCTTAAGTCAATCTGCCCTAACACCGCAAGTGCTTCCAGCATAACCAAACTACATCCTCTTCCTGTTTAGAGTCACACTCCCAGTAGTCCTCTCGTACATCAATAGAGAATAATCCCTTCCTTGACTACACACGGTGTACTCCTGAGGGATAATTCAGGTGAACTGCCTCAAGGATCATAACTTTAATAAAAGATGACCAGGAAGGTGACAGAAAGCCTCTACAACATCCAATAAGCTAAGAAAAGTAAAGTTAATCACAACAACCAACAGGTACTATGATGTAAATGTCACTATATGGGCAGTCTGACAAGGTTTCCTAACAACTCTCTTGACACAGCCTCATCAGTACAATGAGCTTTTAAGGCTGTATGTCCGTTTTAGTGGTTCTGCTTATGACATCTGAAATACATTTTACAAGGCCGTCCTCTTCACAGTAAGCCACGGGAACTACCAAAACTGTTTTTGTAAGCTTAAATTCAAATAGATGCACGTGAGCGGTGGCACTCGAGTCTAGAATCTTCTTGAAAACATAAGCAGATGTTTCCTACCTTAATTGTATTACACTATTCACACCGTTATTTTTTTAGCTTTAATATCTTAATTAAACGGTCACAATGTGTCCACGTAGTATTTTTATGCAACCTGCAGTGTTGAAAATTGTTAAAAAAATCAATTCTTTCTTCGCCCATTCACATTTCATTCAAGATTGTGCTATATTGCCGCAAACCAGACCTCGGGTTCGGGGATCTTCTCTTGTCCAGTAAGGACAGCTACAAATTCATCTCAACTGCACGTCATTAAGCTCCACTCGCAAATACACATCTTCGTGTCTCTGAGCCCAATAAACGCGAGGTGTCAGGGTCGCAGACTGCATCTTTTCATTGGAGTAGATAACAATAAATGAATGAATGAAAAGTGAGATACCGGAAGAAGGAAGGAGTTACATTAAATTCGGACCACTTTGTACTGTAGACAGCAGTGCTCACATACTTAATTTTATACTGTAACCAGGAAAAGCCGAAAGACACAACAACTGAAATTAACTGAATAATGAATACTAGCAGCACAGCTGCAATAGCATAATGCATGCCATCATTGCTATGTGGCTTTGTGGCACGTAATCTAAAAAAAAAAAAAAAAAATGCTCTTTTTTGCGAGGAGTCCAGAGGAAAGTGAATTTAAGTAACAGCTGCTGGGTCCTACAGCCAGCCAGATTCTATCCCCCACTCCAGATAAACTGTACTGAAATGCGTACAGTCAGTATGCCTCCCGATGGCCAAAACCATGCTACATACCAGGTAACAGAACATTTTATGTTGAAGCAAACATGATGGCAAACATAACTGTACTGATATTTGACCTCTGTCAATGAATATTTGTTAGAATTGTTAAGGTGCTCATTTTTTTAAAGGCTCAGGCCACACCCACTAGGAGTTAAAGGTACACACTCAAATGAGCTAATGTATTAGCTTGCTTCTGACATTTAAAGTAGCAAAAACTGAAGCATATGCTTGTACACTGTATTAAACTAAGATAAGACTGTGTTTGAATTAAGCAATTAAAAATAAATCTAAGTTTCATTTTCACTATATTCCTCACACACATTAAAACAATTTCAGTAAGTGTAGGCAGACAGTATAACCTAATTATGAAAAAGCAGAATGCATTCTGAGTATTAGTTTTTAAAGAGGTGATCATGAATTTAAATACACCTACTTACAGAAGCCAGTCCCATTGTCCTAGGAAATGTGAGTGATGAGCAGCCATCGGGGGTTTGTCCATATGTAGTGTACGGTGTCTGGAACCATGCTTTTTCATTTGCCCATACCACATCACATAGAGGTAATATTGATGCTCCAAGACCAACAGCTGGACCATTGACAGCAGCTATGATTGGTTTCTTAAACTGAATAAATGTTTGCACAAAAGTCCTGAAAAATAATAGTGCAAAATACTGTTATCTAACAGAATGTGTACTCTAGGCTCTACCCCTACCATTCCAAAGTAATATCCATAAAGACAAACTGGAAAAATTATGGTCACATTTTTCTTGCTTCAAACTTATCCTAAAACCTGCAATCATATTTATCTGTATTTTACATCTATACAAATAAAAGCTTTCACAAGCAGAAAATCTGGATGTACAAATATATAAAATGCTGTGGGCATTTCAAAATAACCGGAGTTATAGGAATTTTTAAAATCTTGTGAACTATGTATTGATTTCTTCAATAATGGTAATAAAAACATAAAAAAAGATTTAATATTTCTTCTGTATCTCATATAGTGCCTGCAAGCCATCAGCTCACCTCTGTCAACCGACTTATTCATGCTGCCTTCACAGTATGCAATAAGCTAAATCGATAGAGACCATCATTTATGAAGCCACTAGGGCTTTCTTTGTAGCACTAACAGCTCACCCTTTGGTGGCTTTCATGTGTACTTGCTTATGTGAGTAGCCCTAGAACATCCCTTTTAACATGTTGATTTGCACATTTCCACACACACACACACACACACACACACACAGGAAACCATGTGCTCTTATGGGACAAAGCAACTTAACAGCTGAGCAATTCCCTGTTCCAAGACCTGCATTATACTCTCATGTACTTAGCGGAGTCCAACAGCATAGCAGACCACACCACTACTACATTCATAAAAGGATACTAGAGTCATGTGTTCCTTCACCTGGCTCCTCCACAAACAGTATTAAAAACTTGATAGTCTGCGTCAAAAGCAAGGTTCCAGGTCTCTATGCTATACAATGGCATCAGTACTGAGTTTAATGAGTCTGTCTAAACCTACTACTAAAACTGAAGTTTAAATTGCCTTTCATGTTTTAGTGTTGTACAATCTGCAGTTGTTTAAGTTAACTTAACAGTATATGTTCCAAGCAGATCACTGTTGCAGTAGCTGTAATTTATATGGGAAATATCCTGCTAAGAATCAGATGGTCTGGCCAGTCTACAAAATGTAGGGCTCCATCCTTGAGCATCATACACCCGCCTTTGGCACAAAGATATGTACTGTTTTAAGAGAAATGCATGGGCATACCAAAAATAAGAGCTTTCTTGCCCAAAGGGGAGGATGAGACCTGAAACTCTTACAGTGTAGTTAAAACAAGTACTGACTGAGAAGCCAGGAGGGCAAAAATAAGGTAGGGTATCCATCCTGGACTGGGAAGAGTACAAAGGAAGGAAAAAAGTGGGAGGGTGCTAATATGCAACAGTGATCTATTTAAAAGTTTACTGTTAACAAGACTTACTGTAAGATGGAGGAGCTGTAGACATGTCTGATTCAGCTTTTTTCCCCCGCTATTAACATACAAAACACCAGTAATACTTTAGCTTGCGGGATTTCAAGGCAGTTTACCTGGACATAATCTGTGCTGGTGTCCATGGATTGAGCTTATGTCCACAAAAAGACCAAAAGCAGCAAACTGAAAGCCCACTTCTGCAAAAATGTCTTTTTTTAGCAACATCTAATGTAAGCAAGGGAGTATTCGCACTGAAGCACATGTCATCCAATCCTACTCTAGGACACTTTTGTTTATGCAGGAGCTAGCAAAAATAAATGCCACCCTGTCCACTTACATGGACTGGTCTAACAACAGGTTACTGAAAATGTAATATGCCTTTACTATCCACTACAAACAACTCAAGAAGGTAATTGCAATTATTTAAAGTAAGCTTACCATAACAGTAGATGTTCGGATGATCACTGCTTAAATATCCTTAGCCTTATGGGTTATATCCTGCCAAGGATATAACAGACAGCGTTCAAAGCTTCATGCCACCTTCCATGCACCCAAACTGTCATGCAGCTGAGTTAATTAAAAGACAAGTCTGGCCACCAAGCTCTTCAAAGCTTTCCTGCCAACAGATAAAAGACAGGGAGGCTGAGCTCTGAAAAGGCAATGCTAGGAAGAACAAAAAATAAATGTCCATGCCCTAGCATAAAAACAAAACAAAAAAAAAAAAAACAAGGGGATGGAGTGAGTGATGGAAGGGCTGCTACTGAAGCAGTGATCATTCCAACATCTGCTGTTATAGTAAGTTTACTCACACAACTGTATTATGTTCATCATATTGATCACTACTGCTGCAGTAGTCTTATCTATGTAGGTAGACTACCCTAGTTTACTACATTTGGAAGCTAACAGAAAAGCCCAGAAGCTCCAGGTGAATGGTCCTAGCAAAGCCGGACCTGGACCTAGAGAAGGAATCACGCTTATAGTGCTTTGTAAAAGCATGCACATAGGACCAAGTAGCAGCATCTAGAAAACTTCTGGAATCCAACCCTTTCCAAAAAAGCCATAGATGAAGCCAAGGCCGTGGTACAGTGGGCCTTGACCCTGCCCGAAATAGTTTTGTTATGGTGAACATAACAAAAGGTAATAGCTTTAGACAACTATATGGAAATAGTCTGTTTTGACAAAGAATGTCCCTTCTTACCTTCACAAGAAATGAACTGATACGAACATCTGAAAGATTTAGTTCTGTCAAGATAGTACCCAAGTTGTCTGTGGATATCCTAGATATGGAGTATCTTTTCTCCCTTATTTTTAAGCTCAGAAAAGAAAATGGGGAGATGGTTAATTTGGCTTAAAGTAAACTCAAATAGCACTTTAGGCATAAAAGGAGGATTGGATCTTAAAGAAACCTTGTCACTGTGGAAAAAGAGACAGGAGAGAGAGGACTGACTCAGCATAATGTCTTGAAACTCAGATATTTTAATGCAGAGGTGACCGCAATCAGTAAAACTGTTTTCCATGTTAAGAACCTCAACTCAGCCAGATTAGCTGGTTCAAATGGAGCAATGTTATCTTCTAATACAAAATTAACATCCCAATGAGGGGCAACAGATTCACTCGGAGACCTCTTGGCAAAAAACGCTTTCAAAAACATTTTCACATGATACTGCACTGAAACAGGAAGATCCATGGACAGACATGTTGAAATAGCAAATAAATGAACCTTGATAGAGGACTAAGAAAGGCTATAGGATAGTACCTCGTACAAACATTGCAAAAGCAGAGAACTAGCCTGGTTATTTGTTGGCACCAATTAGAAAACATTTTTTCATTTGCTAATATATTATTTTCTAGTAGCAGTCTTTCTTCCCTCCATTAGTACCTGCTGCACGTTCTCAGTAAAACGTGCCTAAAAGGAATGAAGATGGTATCATCCAGGCAATTCATTGAAACTTAGATGTCAGGGTGCATCAAACACTGCTGTTCTTGTTTGAGTAGATCCAGTCTGTTAGGAAGCTTGTAGTAATTGCCTCTGGTCATTTACAAAAGGGAAAAGCAATTGCTTGGGCCAGAAGAAAGTTACCACAATGACCCTGGATAGGGATTCCTTCTGAATCTTCAGAAGTTTCCAGGATATTGGTGGAAAGGGGAGAAAAAGCAAACAGGAGCATTCCTGTCCAAGGGAAAGAAGAGACATCCATCTTCCAGACCTTCTTGCACTGAATCCTGGAACGGAATCTTGACAGTTAGCTGTTCATAGACAGACTAAAAAGGCTACTTGAACCCCCCCACACACAGCTGGATCAAATCTCGGAAGACCTCCTGGTCTAGTTTCCATTCATGAGAGTCTGCCCTGGTCCTGCTCAGCTTGTCTGCACCACAAGTTTGCTCTGCCCTGTAGAGTTCGTGTGTGCTGTGAAGCTACATCTCAAGCTAACATGGCTTGTCTGCAAAGGGTATGACCTGGTCACCCCCTGCTTGGTGATGTAACACATGAATGTGGTATTGTCTGCAACAGCTTAAAGAGGTCCAGGAGACCAAAGATGATGGAGAAAGTTGACTGCATTGAACACTGCAAGCACCTCTAATATTTATGTTGTTCACATCTGTCCTTGGTGTCCCACACACGAAGCACATTTATCCCTCCTGAAACTGCTCCCAAAGCAATGTATAAGGCAACTGATTGTTTTGGAACAGGGAGGGAGAAGAGGAGAACTAGATTTAAGGATATCTGTTGTCTCCATCAAATCTTCTGACAAACCCCAGCAGTGGGATTTGAAAAGACAAAGGGTGTTGGTGCTGGGACTTCAGATACCACTGTCTTTCTCATGTGGATTCTTGCCAGGGGTATCATGAGAATCAGAGCCATACAAATCAAAATCCGGAGATATTCCCTCACAGTAACACGTTTGACTGGAAAACCTTTTAAGTAGATATATTTTTTTTCCTGTGGAAGAAAAGCTCTTTGAAATGAGGTATCTGGTTGCTATCAAAGGAGCACAGTCCTGTGTGAAGGAGTTGCGAAAGACTTTTGAATACTCTCTTGGAATCCCAGCTTGTGTAAGCGATCTCACACACAGGAGAGATATTTCTGCCACTCTGAAAGAGAGACTGCAAAGATAAGCAAGCCATCTAAGTATGGAAAAATGTAGATATCCTGTAGCTTGCAATAAACTATAAACTGGAGCTAGACAGTTTGTGAACACTCAAGATGCACTGGATAGTCCAAAGGGTAAGGCAGAGAACTGGTAATGTGATCCAGACACACAAAAACCTTAAAAAAAATCTGAAATCTGGTTGAATAGTAATGTGGTAAGCATTTTTAAGCCTAGTGTTGCCAGAAAACTTGAAATAGGAAGAAGAGGTAACAGGTTGTGAAATGACATCATTTTGAATTTGGGCACCATCACAGACAGGTTTAAAAGATCCAGAAGTACCTCCAAGCATTTCATTTCTTTTGTACTAGGAGCATCCTTGAATAAAACTCCTTGCCCACCCGGGAAGGAGACATAGGTTCTATGACTCCTTGGGACAGCATGTGATGAAGAACCAGTGGAAACAAGAGAGCCTCACCTTCAGGATGAGAAATGACACCCCCCCCCCCAAAAAAAAAAAAAAAAAAAAAAGAAGGAACTTCTCCCACTGTCATCTGGAACCTTGATGATGGATTTTCAGAACCCATTTGTCTGAAAATATATGTTACTAAAGAAAAAAATGGAGATTCAGACTTTCTGGAATATAAAGTAACTGTCCTTTGTTTTATACTTGTTTCTCCTCAACTTTACCTTTACAAATAATTCACAAAGAATGCAGTGTCTGTGGGAGAAAAGTGTGTTACTTTGCTATGCGTCCTTTTGATATAATGATACACTAAATATTGGTCATCAACATCCACAGTACTGTCTTAAGAACAAAACATTGCACGAGATGAAAAAAATACTACTCCGTGAAAAGAAAGTGACTGCTGAGGAGGAATAACTCTAATAACCATATCCTAAAAGGTTTCCCCTCTCTGTTTCTTGCATTTTAAGGAATCATCAGCTTCTAGATTAAACCACACAGCCCTCTAAAGGAAAAATCTACAGTGGCTACATTAACATCATAAATAAATGGGTAAGGTGAAGCTAGTACTGCTGATATAGGGTACTGCTGTTTCCTGACACTTCTGTAGACCTCTCCATTGCTTCATAGGCTATATGGATAATCAAACTGACAGATATACTGACCATGAAAGTCTGACACTTTAGCCTATCTTTGCATCCCCAAGCAAGGAGTTCCTTTGCTGTCTGCTGTACTTCACAATGTAAATCATACTGAAGGTACTGTGTTCAGGTCAAATAATTTAATTCACTCAATTGACAGAGTGGAGAAGGAAAACACTTGTTTTCCAACCTATCTAGGGAAGCTCATGACTGTTTCTGGAGAGTGCACAAATGGAAACGGACATGTAAGATACAAACAACTGTTTTCCCAACCTATCCAATAGTCATGATTCTTTTTGAAGGTTGGACAGCTGAAGACAAGAGAGACATGAACCCGCTTTAAAGCTGTTGCAGATGCCTATGTAGTTTCTGATCCTAACCTGCAACATTTCTATTTACTGCTCAAAATACACCAAAATACAAGAGATCCTCCTGGTACGTCAAATGTTTCTGGTCAAAGTTAATTGACTAAACCTCTATCATCTAATGGAAGACATACAAGTGAAAGCATATTGTTCTTGGTTACCTATTACCAAGTTATATTGTTCTGAGTTGAACAATGTTATACTGTGGTTAACAGAAATAGTTCTTACTGTGAACTTTTATTATTTTGGTAAGGACTGTTATTTGCAAATACAAGGTAGTGTGATGGTGGACTTATTCTGCCCCAGTCTATGCAGATCTATTTATCGGCTGTTTGGAATATCAGATAATATAGGATTCATCACACAATTTTTTTTGTATGCCATAGATATGTTGCAACATTACTTAGAAGATTGCTGGTCATTTAGAATTCTGATTTGGTGGATTTTTATGAGTTTTTGATGTATTTAAATGAAAACAGATGAGGCATCCAGTTTACTTCAGTTTTCTTCTAATTACTGTCAGAACATTCCCTGCCTTCTCTCACTACCATTACCTTTTTTCTTACCTTCCCTTGGTCTTCCTTCTTCTCTACCGATTGTTTTTCTCCCTGCTAGTAGTACCTTCCTGGGTCTGCCCCGCTCCGTTCGCCCTACGGGCTCACTCCGCTCCTCTCCCTGCCCCCAATTCCCACCCACCCCCAGAGGTCCTAAACCATATACCACTATAACCACTCCCCCTCCCATTATCAACCTATCTCTTTACTCCTTAAATTACCAACCACACACACTAATTTACAACTCCTTAATTAAATCAATTACCTTCCTTTGCCTACTCCCTCTCATCCCAACACCTCATCCTGTACTAATTCTTTCCTATAACACTCTCTCTTCCACACTTTAATGTCCTTTTACTACACCCCCCTACATCTCATCCTCTACTAAAATTTTATTTATAACACTCTCTTACAACCAATTTTATTCTCATAATTAGACACTTCCTCCCCACTCTACCTCTTATAACTGTCTCTCCTTTTACTTACAACACTCCCTCCAACAACCAACCCTCACCACTTATCTATACATCCCTATGGCCCCAACACACAAATCTATACTCAAACATCCTACTCTTGACTACAACTTTTACTTCCCTTACTATACCATGCACTCTAACCTTCTTCGAACATTCTTCTCTTCCTGAACAACTCCACTACTACCACCAAACTCTACCATCTTCTTTCTTTAACCCTCGCAGCCACAGTTATGTAACCTCCACCTCTAGCTATATATTACCAAAATATCATAGAGCTACCCATCTTACCTACTCCCTTATGAAAAAAACCTCAAACAATTATGACAAATTCTATAAATTTGTAGAATATCCTCATCTACACCCTCTATTAGATGGTGATATTCACCCAAAACCTGGTCCTATTATTGATAATGCCAATAACCTACAAAACCAAACAGTGCCTGTTATCACTATCTTATCTAAATCTCCTAACTCCTGCCTCAAAGCTCATCTTAAACATTCATAATTAACAAAATAACCCAGCTACATGCACTCTTAGATGTTCACTCATCTGATATTCTCTGTATTACAAAGACATGGCTAAAGCCCTCAACCCTGGACCAGGAGATTACCCCTCCTGGTTACAACATCCTAAGATGTGACCGTAAAACCAAAAAAGGTGGAGGTATAGCAATTCTGTACAAATCTAAACTCCAAGTATCACCCTTCACTATACTCCTACCTCGCGACAGACACCAATTCAGAAACCCTTACTGCCAAACTTCAAATGAACAACTCCAAATCAATCTATCTAATTTGCACATATCTCCCCCCTGGAAATAATACAAATACTCTTGAAAACATACTTAGTTACCTCTCTACCCATCCACTTCAGGAGACCATAGTATTAGGTGACTTTAATATAGACTGGGTTACCTGCAGTTCCCCTAATCCAACTAACTCAGAAACACCAATTCAGAAACCCTTACTGCCAAACTTCAAATGAACAACTCCAAATCAATCTATCTAATTTGCACATATCTCCCCCCTGGAAATAATACAAATACTCTTGAAAACATACTTAGTTACCTCTCTACCCATCCACTTCAGAAGACCATAGTATTAGGTGACTTTAATATAGACTGGGTTACCTGCAGTTCCCCTAATCCAACTAACTACATACATCTCTATGGATTCTCAAAAATTATAACCACTCCAACTAGAATCCATAAGCCAAGCAGTAAAGCAACCATCCTAGACTGGATACTTAACAACCACCTTGATACCTATAAATAAGGAACCCTTCCTGACGATATCAGTGATCACATGCTAACCTACATTATAAAACAAAGAGTTCATATCCCAACTAGTAACAACTTTAAAACCTCACACTCCAAAAAGTTTTTTAATCCAGACAGCTTCCGAAATGAACTGAAAGCATGTGACTGGTCACAAATGTCTTATCTTCAACTTGATGAAGCAGTGACCTTTTTTAACACTAAATTTCTTCAAATCCTAGACTTCCACGCCCCCTATCGCTCTTCACGTATTAAAACCAAAATTGCCCCATGGCTCACAAAACAAACTAGGCAAAACATCCTCCTTAGAAATAAAATCTGGGCAAAATAGAGAGCCTCCAAATGTCCATCAGATCACCTTTAAACAGTTAAGAAATGCCACCAAGAAAGCTATTCTTAGAGACAAAAAAGAGTATTTCATTCATCTCCAACAAACCCATCCACAAAATCCACAAAAATTCTGGACAAGTATAAACAAACTTCTTCAGCCAGGACACTCCAACTCCTGCCCCAGCAGGATGCAACCATAATAACTCCAACCAGATTCCCAACACCTTTAATACCTACTTTACTGAACCCATTCAAACCCTAGCCAATATACTCTGCCACCTATGACCACTTGCCCATTAAATTCCACTAGGATTCCTTCTCCCACCTTTCAAATACAACCTGTACCTATATCCCTAATCTGTAATCTCCTTCAAAAACTAAAACCTTGCACCCCATCTGCTGACTGTCTGCTAGCTGAATACCTGCAAATTGCTGCTAAAGCCATAGCCTACCCAATCTCCATCCTTATCACTAGAACTATTTTAGAAAGCAAAATTCCTGCCATATGGAAAGTATCCCACATCATCCCATTACATAAAGGTGGGTCATCTACTGAACTCACCAACTTTTGGCCTATTGCCTTACTCTCTCCAATAGCTAAAATAATGGAAGAATGCATTCACAGACAACTACCTGACCACCTCCTCCAAAATAACCTACTTGCCAACTGCCAACATGGCTTCAGGCCATTCCATAGCACAACTACTGCTCTGTTGTCCTTTTCTGACTCCATAAAAAATCGTAACAATAACACTTTCTCCTCTGCACTATTTATTGACCTTTCAAAAGCCTTTGATATGGTAAACCACAATATACTTAGACATACTAAAAGCCCAATCACTTGACCCACAAGCATTACAATGGTTTAAGTCCTACCTGGAAAACGGACAGCAAGCAGTACTTTGGGATAACAATCTTTCTACATCCCTCCCAGTGAATATTGAGTACCCCAAGGCTCCATCTTATGACCCCTACTCTTTTCCTTATTAACGATCTTCACTTCCAAATTCCTCAAGCCACCTGTATACAATATGCATATGACTCTACTTTAATTTGTTCAGCCAAGACTATAGCCTCTCTCCATTCCCTCACTCAAACTGTATTCAACAGTGTTGAAAATTGGTTTACACAACACTGCCTCCTTCTGAACCCCAAAAAAACAAAATTACTGCTCTGTGCTCCAACTCTAAAATCACCTCAACTGTACTTCATAATTACCTGAAACAATTGTACTAACATACCCCAAAACAACCCGTCTACTAGGAGTAACAATTGATAATCTTGGCTATGATGACCACACTAGTTCTACAATAAAGTCTGTTAACAAAATACTAGGCACCCTTTACAGAATCAAACCCTTCCTCACCCCATCAGCCAGAATGACTATTGCCCAGACCCATCTAATCTCTACCCTGTTCTATGCTTCTGCGATATACACCAATCCAAGAACAACCTTACCAAACTTTCCACCAGTTATAATAATATAGCCAGATTTGCCACTGGTACCCCATTTAGAACTCATCACTGTCTCAACCTTAAACAACTGGGATGGCACGAACTGCAAAATCAACTACTCTGTCAACAACTAGTTATCACCAAAAAGATCCTTTATCACCCTAACAATATCCCTATCCTCACTAATCTGATCACACCATACAAAAATCTTGAAACACTACGCTCAGCAAACAAGCTCCTTGTTGCCACTACTAAGTCAAAAAACAAAGCTGGGGACTCACTTTTCTCCAACACAGTAGGTAAAAACTGGAACCAGCTTCCTACTGAACTATCCACCCTTGCTTCTACTTTCCAATTTAAAAAACATCTTAAAGAACATCTTAAATCTTACTGGCTTTGTCCATGCTCTAAACCTGACGGACGTCTTATTCCCCTTCTTGCTCTCTCTACACTTCTCTTCCATACTATTTCTTTGATGCTTACTTTGTAATCTTAAAAAAAAAAAAAAAAAATATATATATATATATATATATATATATATATATATATATTATTGTCTGTATCTTTCTGTTATTGATATTAACTTCAACGTACTAAATTAATTATTACTATTTTTGTTCTTGCCAACACAGACAATGTACTGTTACTTGACTATTTACTAAATACTGCATTCTTTTGTCACTGCTAGTGCTTGGAGCTTTTCTCCCTGGGCCTCTACTAAAAATGGACATATATCCAGTTAGACTAGCCTGGTCAACAAATGTGAAATAAAATAAATAAATACAAAAGGGGTCGGGTGGCAGGGGGTCAAAAGGTCTCTTGAACAGTCATTAAGACTGGTTGACCTGTCCTTGGTTTTGAAGGTTTGAGACTTCTTTTTGGAACCCCCTTGCCATTTTCAATTAAGCCTGTTTACCTGTATTTTAAGACTGTTGATTCTGCTTTTTTGCGAAAATTGGATGAGGAGTTAAAGAATCCCTTAGAAAATTTGGAAAGGAAAACTGAAAAATCTTGAGATTCCATGCATCAGCTTACTCCATTCATCACATTTCTTGATCACTTTTACAGAATTTAAAATCTCATTTTTAACATTCTCTGGGAGGCCCATGCAAACCTCCTCAAAACAGAAATGTTGGCCATAACCCTGGAAGCATCATCAACTGAGTCTCGCACACACACACACACACACACACACACACACACACACACACACACACACACACACACACAGTAAACAACGAGTAGTGACTTGTGCAATAGATGAAACAAAATTATTTAAAGCAGATTATTTTCCTCACAAGAAGAGACTACAAATAAATCTTTCCTCATACTTTCACAATTAGGACAAACTAACATGAGTCGAACAATTCAAAATTCAAAAAAATCAAAGCTGAAGTACACCCCCACTTAATTTTCTCATCCTTATACGAAATGAAAGGAGTGGAATCAACTAAGGGTTTAGTAGAAGTGGGATGAACTAAACCTATAGCTGCTGGGTCATGTTTGGGAATGGTGTATAACATTTTAAAAGACTGAGAAACTTTATACATCCTATCTGCCTTTTTAGAGGTAGCTGGCTATCAGGCAAACTACAGGCAGTAACACAAACATCCTGAAACACACACAGGAATGGTTCTGGAAGTTCCTTCTGTAACAACTCAGTATTTTATGAGCAAATAAGAAACCTAGGGGGTTCTCTCACTGTAAACACTGGCATATTCTAGCAATAGCCTCAGAGAAAGAGAGCCCCCCCACAGGGAGAATCAGAAACTGATCTCTATGCAGAGTTTGAATGAGAAATCTGAGGAGAGAACCCTTTATCTGTCCCCTTTATCTTCCTGTTCAGATTCAGAATCTTGAATTGCTTCAGCAGGAGAGGTATCACTCTTCCTTTTTCAACATAAGAGTTGACCCAGTGATCAGGGATCTGGGTATGGACAGACAGTAGCATTATATTTGACCACCAAATGACCATAGTAGTGAGGAAATCCATTTATGCTGCACAACTTCTAAGTAATGGCATGACTTCTAGGTCTAAAGAAATCGTTATCCCATTGTACTCTGCCTTTATCAGACCAGAGTACAATACTCCATTCGGTCTGTACCTGACAAGGTACAAGCAGCAACTAGAGCAACCTCAGAGGTTCCTTACAAAAAGGAATACAAGGTGCAATAAACCTGCCTTATGCAGAGTGCCTTAAAACCATTGCCCTCTACTCAGTCTCTGATATATTGCTGAGTGGCGATCTACGCACACACACAAATGCATGCATGTACACACACTGAGATTTGATTTATACACTAACACACACCTGAGGAAGGCTGGCACAGGTTTACTAGCTATGCCCCCCTCTGCTCAGACAATAAAGGTAGTTAGCACTGCCACCAGAACCCCTTACTTATCAGCTACTAAAAGGTCCTTCCCAAAGGGTGACCAATTCTACTGTGTAATGTTGTTATCCAAATGGTGTGATCAGAGCTTTTAAGGCTAATTAGGAGTGGCCTGTACCATATCACCAAATACATATGCAAGTACTCGAAGAGCTTAATATCTCTGAACCAAACCAGCCACAATTAAAAGGTTTAATTTAAATATATTTAATAATACATAATAAAAGAACAAGACAATACTCATTAACTCAACACAGAGACAGCAGAGTTCAGAATCACAGGAAATACTTTAAAACAACATTGCAGGACAGTCTCACAAATACAGAAAACATCTAGACTGATCTTACTATATTCCAATCTACCTCAGACAGATACTACGATCTAAGTCTTGCTTACAGAGCAAAGCAAATGCAGATGAGAAGTGCTGAAGATGTTTACAGGTCCAGAGACAAATACAACATGCACTAACTTTCTCTCCGAGATAGTTCTTAAGTTACTATCAAATATTTCTGTCGGGTCATCTCAAGATTACATCATTCTTGTCACCCCTGTCTTAGCTTCCAGGCCAACAGGAACGTACAATTTAACATGCGTCTGTGAAAAACAGATGCACAGCTGCTAAGAAGCCAAAGAGCAATACAAAAATACTTTACATGTGAAACCTGTAATTTTCTCTGTCTCAAGACAATGGAAAGAAACTCCTAGCACTAAACAGCCTCTCTCTTAGCTGAGATCAACTAACTTTATAGCACATTGTAAAACTATTTTTAGATATTTTCTTAGAGTTTGCAAGTTAACTCTGTATATTCCCTTTACCATCAACACATACATTTGTATAGGCATGTAGTTTATACACATTTCTGCTCTCTTCCAGCAGGGTGCACTGTGGTTACATTCTTGAAGCTCAGTACAGAACATACACAGTTTTCTTACATTTGTTAAGTCAAGCATACAAATCATATTACTATTCACAAATGACAGAATTACTTACAAAAATTCTAGCTGACTGGGCTGGCAGCCTTCACAATTCTTCCACCCTTTAAAAACTCAAGCTAGTTTTTCAAGTGACCCTTGAGAAATGTTGCTTGAGAGGGTTCAGCCTATCTGGGAATACCTTACCCCATTCCCTGCCTTGAGAGCCCATCTGCATTGGCATTGCTAACCCCTCTGCGGTGCTGCACTGTCATATGCTTGCAACCCTAGGCTCCACCTTAAGCAACTTGACATTTTGCTGGCTGGCTCGATGTAACCATGTTAGGGGACTGCAGTCTGTAACTACAGTGAATTTTCTTCCATACAGATAAGGCTGAAGATTCTGCAGTGCTCACACTATGGCTAGACATGCATTTTCTTACAGCTGTATAGCATTCCTCCCTGGGTTGGAGCCTACGACGGAGATAAACCACTGGGTGATCATCTCTCTCTGAAGAAATCTGGCTAAGTACAGCCCCCACCCCATGGTTTGGAGCATCCACCTGCACAACAAATTATTGGCTGTAATCTGGAGTGGTTAACACAGAGGGTCATCCCAAAGCTCTTTTAGGCTTCTGGAATGCCTGCTCACATGCTGGGGTCCACACTACCTTATCTGGCTTTTTTTTTCTTTCTCAGGTCTGTGAGGGGAGCAGATATGATACTATAAATGGGGGTGAACTTTCTGTATTACCCTGCTGTCCCTAAGAATGCCCTCACCTGCTTTTTGGTAACAGGGGCAGGCCATACCTTAATGGCTTCCACTTTGGCCGGTTCTGGCCTGATCTTACCACTCCCCATTCTATCCCAAGAGACCTCTGCTATATAGTACAGTTTTGTACCTACCATAAATGTAGATGTTCGAGTGCTAATACAGCTGCAGTCATAACAGATGGGTTATCCTGCCGTCAGGCGGGTCCTCAGTCGGCCGAATTCCAAAGTCTAGGTCCGGCGTCGGTTGTCGTCGCTTCTTCCCAGACGTCAGTGCGGCAGGGGTATAAAAGAACCAGCAGACGCCATTTTCTTCAGTTTTTCTTGCCCCAGATGTCAGGTGCCCCCAGAAGGAAGGCAAAACAGAAACTCATGTAATAATGCAATGTAATATAATCAAAAAACAGTAGTTTGCAAGCAAATACACCATAAAGAATACCCCAATCAGGTTGTACGAGGAGGTGTTAGTCATAAGGCCTGTCCCAAGAGGGGATGGAGGGAGGGAAACCTGGACTGCAGCTGTATTAGCACTCGAACATCTACATTTATGGTAGGTACAAAATTGTACTATGTTCATCGTGCATACAGCTGCAGTCATAACAGATGGGTAGAATCCCAAAGCTAAAGAGGGGTGGCAGGCACTAAGTGGAACTAGGAGGAGCAAGGATGCCCTGCAAGACTGCTGTGGCAAAGCCCGCTCTAGATTTAGAGTATAGTGGAAGGTGATAGTGCTTGGAGAAAGTGTGCACAGAACTCCAAGTGGCTGCTTCCAAAATATCCTTGGTAGGAACCCCCCTGAGGAAAGCTGCAGAGGTAGCTGTGGCCATTGTGGAGTGAGATCTGATGCTTGTAGGTACAGTTTTTCCATGAAATGAGTAACAAAAGCGTATGCAGTGGGCTATCCATTTTGAGATGGTTTGGAAATAGCCTTTCCTTGAGCACCTGTAGCATAGGACACAAAGAGTTACTCTGATTTTCTGAATGGCTTTGTCCTGTCCAAATAATAACGAAGTTGTCTGTGAATGTCCAAGGAATGTAGTAGTCTTTCCCCTTTGTTTTGTGGGTTAGGATAAAAAGTAGGTAAGTGTATAGTCTGATTCAAGGCTACACTGGATACTACCTTTGGCATAAAGGAAGGGTTGGTTCGTAAGGAGACTCGGTCCTGATGGAAAATGATGAAAGGTTGCACCGCCATGAGGGCTTGTAGCTCCGAAACCCTGCGTGCTGAGGTGATAGCCAGAAGGAAGGCTGTTTTCCCATGACAAATATTGTAGTTCTGTTGAGGCAGCTGGCTCAAATGGAGGCAGAGTCAGTTTTTCTAAAATGAAGTTGAGGTCCCAAGCAGGTACTGGTGGTTTCCTTGGGGGTTTTTATATTCTTAGCCCCTCTGAGGAACTGTCTTAAGAGAGGATGAGAGAATAAAGGAGGATCAATGTTGTATTGTGCAGAAGTGGCTGAAGCATGGATCTTGATGGAGGAGAAGGAAAGTCCACTGTTTAACATCTCAGCTAGGTACTGTAATATTTGAGGTAAATTTAGAACCCAAGGATTCTGGCCCTTTTTCTGATTCCAGGCACAAAACCGTTTCCATTTGGCGGAGCAGGCTGTTCTAGTTGAAGGTCTTCTGGCCTCCAAGATGACTTCCTGCACCTCCTTGGAGAGGTGGGTCTGTTGGGAAATCAAGGAACCCTCCATGCGGCTAGATTGAGGGTTTTTAGCTGACTGTGAAGAGTCTTGAAGCTGTGTTGGGTCAACAGAAGAGGCACTAGAGGCAGGATCCATGGAGGGGAATGCATCAGGCTCTTCAGGAGTGGATACCAGTGTTGCCTTGGCCAGTCTGGAGCAATGAGAATCATCTTTGGCCTCTCTGCTCTGGCTTTTAATAGAACTTTGGGCAGCAGAGGAAGAGGTGGAAAGGCATAGACTGTCAATGTTGTCCAATTGAAAAAAAGTGCGTCCACTTTCCAGGCCTGTGGGTGATAGGTCCTTGAGCAAAATTTTTTCAGTTGGTAATTTTTGTGGGTAGCAAAGAGATCTATGTCTGGCCGTCCCCATGCCTGAATTATCTCTGCGAAAACTTGAGGATGCATCATCCATTCGTGTGGATCTGTCATATTTCTGCTTAGGTTGTCTGCCAGCGTGTTTTCCTTCCCTGGCAGGAATTGTGCTTGAAGTTGGATTTGCAATTCCAGAGCCGTGTTCCAAAGGGACATGGCCAGTCTGCACACGGGGTATGAATGAGTTCCTCCCTGTTTGTTTATATACCACATCACTGTGGTGTTGTCTGTCCTTTTCAATAGCTGGCCTGGATGCAGTAGGTCTTTGAAGGTCATAACAGCATTTTGTACTGCTAGCATTTCCTTTTGATTGATGTGTAGGTGCTTCTCTTTTTGGGACCATTTGCCCTGAATGCACTGATCTGTCATGTGCACCCCCCCCCCCCCCAGGCGTAGTCAGAGGCGTCTGTTGTGATGATTTGATATGCTTGAGGCATGCAGAAAGGGAGACCTATGTTTCTTTGGCATGCTTGAGCCCACCACAGAAATTCCTTTTGAAGACATGGAATGAGAGGTATAGTTGTTTCCAAACTGTGGCTGTGTTGAGACCATAAGTTTTTTAGGTACCATTGAAGTTTCCTCATATGCAGCTTTGCATACGGGATCAGTAGGATGCAAGATGCCATGAATCCCAGAGCCTGCAGGACTTTCCTTGCAGTCAGCCTGGTGGAGGTTGCCATTTTTCTGAAGTATTGAGATAGTTGCCCTTGCTTCTCTGGCGTGAGGTAGGCCATCTGGGTGTTTGTATTCAAGCTGGCACCCAGGAAAATTATTGCTTGAGAGGGTATTAGTGTTGATTTCTTTTTGCTGACTGTGTATCCCAGAAAGTTCAACAATTTTATTACAAAGGCCAGGTGTTTCAGAAGTATGTGCTTGCTGTCTGCTTGGATCAGGCAGTCATCCAGATATGGGTATATTTGTATCCCTTGAAGTCTGCAGAAGGCAATTACTGATGCCAGGCATTTCGTAAACACTCTGGGCGCAGTAGATAAGCCAAAGGGCAATGCAGAGAATTGATAATGGGTTGAACCTGCAAGAAATCTGAGGTACCTTCTGCAATTTTGTCTGATTGGGACATGCAGGTATGCCTCCTTCAGGTCCAATGTTACCAACCAAGACTCCTTGCCCAGCAGGGGAAGAAGTTGCTGTAGAGTGAGCATCTTGAATTTTGGTACTAGTAGAAATGTGTTTAAGGATGGATAGGTCCAAAACAGGTCTCCAATCTTTTCCCTTCCTTGGTACCAGAAATAGCCTGGAATAAAAACCTTGACCTTGTTCATGCTTAGGTACCTCTTGAATAGCTTTCATGTTTATGAGATCTGTAATTTGCCTTTGTGCCTCTGCCCTTTGATTGTGTGGCAGGTTTGGCATGCCTCTCATTTTTGGAAGGGTGTGAAAATGGAATTTGTAGCCTCTGTTTATAATGTCCAGGATCCATTTGTCCTTTGTGACAATATGCCAATTTTTTGAAAATAATGCCAGCTTTCCTCCTAAGGGGGCTGCCATTTGAGACTTGCTTGGCATGCCAAGGGGAAAGTCATTGGGTTTGCTTTCTGAAAGATTGCGAGTTATCCTCACCACCTCTTTGTGTAGGAGCTTGCCATTGTCTGCCTCTAAACGATCCTTGGGAATGTCCTTTGCCCCTCGGGCACCTGTATCTGCCTCTTTGGGGTCTGTCCATGGCAGGAAAGGACCAGTTTTTGGAAGGCCAATTTCTACTAAAACGTGGGGGTTGTACCTGTAGAAAATCTCACACAGTTTGCATTGATTTAGCCTTTTCCTCCATTTTCCTTAATACCTCCTCAGCATTAGCACCAAATAGTACATCCTTTTGAAGAGGGGTGTCTAGTAATTTAGCTTTGACATGATCAGGCAAGGCTTGTTCCTTGAGCCAGGCATGCCTACGTATGACTGATCCTGTAACAGCAGCTCTACATGAGGCCTCTAGAGCATCAAAACCACACTGTAAGGTATGCTTACCCACTTGTTCTACACTATGCATCAAATCCTGCAACTCCTTCAAGTCTGGTTGTTTAGGTTGTGACATTTTACTTTTCAATTGTGATAACAAAAACTGTTGGTATTTTAGCATATGGAACTGACAGTTTAAGGCCCTCATGGTTAAGGTAGCCGAGGTATATACCTTTTTTCCCCACCTTTCTAAAGATCTGGAGTCTCTCTCAGAAGGTAACGGATTTTTAGCAGTGGAGGCCTTAACTCCCTTGGGACCCTGTGAGATGGTTTCTGGGTCAGCAGCATGGCTTTTGTATAGAAATTGGTGTGAGTCAGGAACCCTGTAGTACCTATCAGGCTTAACTGGAGCTGGAGGTAGAGAGTCCGGGTTAAGGCAGGCCGCCGGGTAAACATCATCTAGGATGTCCAAGACAGGAGGTATAGCCAGAGGCCTATGCTGAGGTAGCAAGAGAAATTCCCTAAGCCTTTTCTTGGAATCTGAATAATCTTGGCCTTCCCAGTGGAAGTGTTCCCTTAAGGTATGCAAAGTTTCCCCAAATGAGTAATCCTCGGGGGGGGGGGGGGGGATACAGAAGAGATGGACTCCTCCGCATCAGAGTCTTCAAAAGGGGAGTAAGAATGTTCCTGATCATCAGAGTGCTCTGAGATAATGGAGCCCTGATCAGAGGAGGGGGAATCTTCCTCCACTCTGGGCCTTTTGTCCGGTGGGGGCTGAGAACCTCTGATAAGAGTAATTAAGTCCTCAGCCATTTTAAGCATCTGTTTCTTAGGCATGGGGCCTGGAGATGGACCATGTGTAGCTTGTCTCTTAGAGTGCATGGTTGCTTTAGACTTCGTGAAAGCCTTGATGGAGAAAGAAGAGGAAGGTCTGAAGACACCTTGAGTGGAGGTGGACCTGTCCACATTCTGAGTTTCAACGCCAAGAGTGGCTTCGGTATCTGTAGCGGCTTCGGTATCTGTAGTCTGGGTGTGGGCCGAGGAGCCTGCGACCTCGGGCACAGGAGACACCACCAAAGAAGTGTCGTCGGTAGTCAGTGGCTGCGTAGGCGCCTCGCTGAGAACCGGACCACGTGTAGTCGGCTTTGGCGTGGTGTCAGTAGGGGCCGCGGACCTCATGTGTCGGTCTTTAACTTTGCGTTTTTCAGACAAAACTGGAGTTGGAGTATCCGACGACATAATATAGTTAAATGCTTTCCCAAAATAATGCTGGGCGAACTCCGCCCGATGCTTAATGGTGCGTTTGTTGAATGTAGCACAAAAGCGACAGACCGAGACGTCGTGGTCTGGGCCTAAACAAGGTATACAGAGGTAATGGAAATCCTTATGCGGTATTTGCTTCCCACAAGAAATACAATTATTAACTTTGTCTGACATCGGTCTGAGGCAAGAAAAGTTTCCCCAACGGGGTACTTGGCTTTCAAGAAGACTTCGGTTTCCAAATTTTCGTAATCTCAGGAGCTGACTGACCGGCACTTGCGAACTGCTTCTGCTTCGGGCACCGTGCGGCAAGAAAGACTGAAGAAAATGGCGTCGGCTGGTTCCTTTATACCCCTGTCGCACTGACGTCAGGGAAGAAGCGACAGCAACCGACGCCGTACCTAGACTTTGGAATTCGGCCGACCGAGGACCCGCCTGACGGCAGGAGAACCCATCTGTTATAACTGTAGCTGTATGCACGATGAACATCCGGAGCACCTGTAGCTGGCTTTAGCGTGGTGTCGGTAGAAGTCGCGGACCTCGTATGTCGGTCCTTATCTTTGCGTCTTTTACTCAAAACAGGAGTCGGAGTATCCGACGACAATGTAATTTAAATGTTTTACCAAAACAGTGCTGGGCGAACTCCGCCCGACGCTTAATAGTGCGTTTGTTGAATCTAGCACAAAAACGACAGGCCGAGACGTCGTGGTCTGGGCCTAAGCAAGGAATGGAAATCCTTATGCGGTATTTGCTTCCCACAAGAAATGCAATTATTAACTTTATCTGACATCGGTCTGAAGCAAGAAAAGTTTCCGCAACGGGGTACTTAGCTTTCAAGAAGACTTCGGCTGAAAAATTTTCGTAAATCTCAGGAGCTGGCCGACCGGCACTTGCGAACTGCTTCTGCTTCGGGCACCGCGTGGCAAGAAAGACTGGATAAAAGGGCGTCGGCTGGTTCTTTTATACCCCTGCCGCACTGATGTCAGGAAAGAAGCGATGACAACCGACGCCGGACCTAGACTTTGGAATTCGGCCGACCGAGGACCCGCCTGACGGCAGGATAACCCATCTGTTATGACTGCAGCTGTATGCACGATGAACATCCACCTGACATTTGCTGGGCTTTATGGTCAGCCCTGACCTCTGTAGTCTGCCTAGCACCTCCCTGACATGCTGAAGGTGCTCTTGCCAGGAATGGTTGTAGATGCCAATATCATCTAGGTAAGCAAGGGCAAAATCTCCTGACAGGATATGATATTACAGCCTCTGGAAAGCCGCTGGGGCATTTTTCATCCCAAAGAGCATCTTTGTGAACTCATACAAGCCAAAAGAAGTCACAAAGGCTGACCTCTCTTTAGCACTGGGAGTCAAAGGCACCTGCCAATAACCCTTGGTAAGATCAATGGTGGTAAGATATTTAGCCACACCCAGCTGCTCTAGGGTTTCATCTGTCCTAGGCATGGGGTAAGCATCTGACTATTTAATATTTCCTGTAGTTTACACAGAACCTGGTGCTGGCATCCTTATTTGGTACTAGCACCACTGGGGAGGCCCAGGGACTGTTGGACTCTTGAATTACCCCTAGTTCCAACATTTTCTGCATCTCTTCCCTCAGAGTCTGTGACTCTCTCAGGCACCCTATAAGGGGCTTGCTTAATAGGCCTTTGGGGGTCCTATATCCACATGTTGCTGCACCAGGTGGGGGCATCCTGGTTTCCCAGTGAACATGTCCCAAAACTCCTGTAACACTGCTAAGATTTCTCGAACCTGGGTAGGAGATAGTTGCGGGGACATTGCTACCCCTTCCACTGATGTGTCAATCCGAGCCTCACTGAGGAGATCAGTCACCAGATCATCCTCAGACCCCTCCTGCAACCCACTGTAAATACTCAGCACAAGGGCCTCCCTATTATGGTAAGGTTTCATCATGCTAACATGGTACAATTTGTGCCCCTGCCTAGCAGTTCTACCATGTAGGTGACATCACTGACCTTCCTTTGCCACCTTGTAGGGTCCCTCCCAAGCTGCCTGCAGCTTGTTGTGTCTGACAGGACTGAAAACCATTACCTGCTGCCCTACAGCATACTCTATAGCTCGACCATTCCTGTCATACCAGACCTTTTTCTGCTGTTGGGCTTCTGCCAGGTTCTCCTGCCCTTGTCCTGACGTTTAGGACATATGCCACAACAGACTCCTTGTGGGATTCACACTTGGCCTCCCACTCATCACGAATTAAATCTAGAGGTCCCCTCACCCTCTGCCCATACAACTCCTCAAAGGGTGAAAAAATTGTGGATTTTTGGGGCACCTCTCTATAAGTAAACAGATGGGGCAAATATGTATTCCCCTCCCTCAAACTGGTCTGCAAATGCCTGTACCATCGTCTTGAGTGTAGTTTTTAACCTCTCAACAAGACCATTAGTTTGGGGATGGTAGGGGTGGTCTTTAGGTGCTTCACCCCACAGTACTTCCACAGACAAGTCAGCAGGTCTGACATTAAATTGGCACCTCTGTCAGTCCGTATTTCTTCTGGAAAACCTACCCTGCTGAAAATTTCTAACAAAGCATTTGCCACCTGTTTTGCCTCAGTGGAGGACAGAACCACTGCCTCAGGGTATCTTGTAGCGTAATCTACTACCACGAGGATATACCTTTTCCTTGTGGAACTTGGGATACTCAGAGGCCCCACAATATCCATAGCTAACCTATGAAATGGCTCCTCAATCACAGGCAAAGGCATCAAAAGGAGCTTTCACATTGTCTCCTGCCTTGCCTACCTTTTGGCTTTGTTCACAGGTCCTGCAGTACCCTGTTACTTATCTGGAAATCTGAGGCCAATAAAAGTTTAGCATAATACATCTCTTTGTACGTTTTATGCCCATATGACCTGCAAAGGGAATATTACGGGCTACGGCTAGAAGTGTCAGATGGTAGGCTGTAGACACTCCCAACTGCTGTATTCTCTCACCCTCTAGCCCTCCCCTCAGGGGTCCATTCTATAAAGTAGCCCTTTGTCTCAGTATACAGATTCCCCTTTTCCTTGAGAATCAGGTGCTTCACTTGCTACCTCCTTCAGGCCTTTTACTGTAGGATCTGAGAGCTGAGCCTGTCTCAATTTTCTCTTTGCAACCTTTCCCAGCTCCCCTTCCACAGGAAGTCTGATATCCTCTGACAGCGGTGCCTCACTGTCAGCCTGGGTACTACTATTCACCTCTGCCCTTGCAGTCACTCTGTCTAAGGGAGCATTAGTACCTACAAGCAGCTGTGGCTCACCTTCAGTATCACTGCTACAGGGTAGCTCCCTCCCTGAAATAACCACCTCATCATTCCTGGCAGCAAGTGTGCGGTCTTGTCTGGGTCTCCCCCAGGCTATCAGACCCACATGCTTGTCTCCATGCCTAAATGCATGTAACTGCATGAACACATGATACTGCCTTACCAAAATCCTTCCCTATCAGGACCATCTGCACGATGATATTTTTGTACCCTTGTTGTCTCAAGACAACCTACTATTGGCATTTTGTCATTCCAATTGACAGTCTCTCTCCCACCTTTTGTTCCCCACCTTGCCTCCATGGACATCGATATGCTACATGGCCCCATTGGTTGCATTTAAAACATTTAACCCTAGGTCCTGGACATGGACCTGGTCTAGTGGCTATTCTTGCTACTGGCAGATTCTGTTGTGGCAGTCCGGGCTGCCCGCCATAGGCTCTTTTAGACCCATGAGCAGCACTGAGTGTCCCTTTCCTGTGCAGCGATGCCCTACTTGCTAGGTATAGGTTTCCCTTCTTCCCCAACTCATCTACAGTAAGGCATTGTCTTATCAGCTAATCAGATCCTCATGTCCTCAGGCAAAGTGCTAAGGGCTTGTTCCCTCACCAAAAGGTCTGCCAGCCTTTCAAAAGTGGTGCCCTGACATCCACTCACCCACCTATGAAAATAAGTGTGTAGTTCAGCAACATATTCACACACACTTTCATCTGCCTTGCATCTATGCTCATGAAACTTTTTCCTATAAGCTTCAGGTGTTAACTTAAAACATTCTAGCAAACAATTATTTACAGCATTATAATTTAAAAAGTCATCATACAGTTTGGAAAGAACAGTTGCAGCTTTACCATGGAGTAAGGGGGTCAGGAACCGTACCCAGAGCCCTTGGTCATCATCATACTGTTTACATACCAACATATGAATGAAACTATCAAAATGATCCCCCTCTGTAAACTGTGGAATAAATTTACTGACCTTTGTTACTTCTGGGGTTCATTTACTCCCTTCCCCATTACCTCCATGACTCTGGCAAAGGGTCAGCATCTCCTTTTCATGTTGCCTCTTTCTCGCTCTCCTTCTCCTCAGCTTCCAGATGTCTCAGTCTCTCTGCTGTTTCCATTTCCAGACACTTGGCCTCCAACTCGAGTCTCTTTAGGTCCAGACAGATTTTTAAGTTCTCTGTGGAAAGGTTGAGCTGTCCATTTTCTGAGAGTTGTACATCCCCACTGCCAGACTGATTGTCGTCCTGGTTGCTATTCTCTGATGCAGCTGTGACTAAAGCTGCGATCATTTCTGCTATAGTCAAGTTTCCATGCACCAGTCCTTTAGCCTGGCACATCTCAGCCAACTGGCTCCTTGTCAGCTTGCCATACTCCTCTGCTGACATGCTTGCCTGCTCTCCCTGACTAAGCTAACAAAAGAAATAAAATAATTGTGATAGGAACTCAATGTTCACTGCATAGCAGATTTAGAGTACAAAAACGCCTTCAGTGATCACTGTACATAAGCTACAGGAATTCAATATACACACCACTACAAGCCAATTAATATGTGATGTGGTTATCTCACCACTATCCACCAATATTTGATGTGGATATCCCACCACTGCCAAACAATTAATATGATATGCCCCTACACTGGCCTAGTAATCAAGGAGCCTCAATCCTCACCACTAACAGTGAGGAACATGCACATTGGGAGAATGACAAGTACACACAAAGTAAAGTACAATTTCTCTTAACAGCACACAGATCACAGTCTGGGGCTGGTTTCTCCCTCTTTCTCCAGATCACCAATAAGACTCCTCACTGGCACAGCTATAGAGTGGAGTCCTTAGCCAGGGTTCTAAGCTAAGTCTTTCTAGTACTCTGTCCAACCAGTGCTTCGTGTCCCTGCCAAAGTAACTGACACACAGATTTGATTTATATACAAACACACACCTGGGAAGGCTGGCACACATTTACTAGCTAATACCCCTTCTGCCCAGACCATTGCCACCAGAACCCCTTACTTATTAGCTAATAATAGGCCATTCCCAAAGGGTGACCAGTTCTACTGTGTAATGTTACTGTTATCCAAATGGTAAGTGTGACCAAAACTTTTAAGACTATTTAAGAGTTGCTTGTACAGTATCACCAAATACATAAGCAAGTACTCTCAGAGCTTAAATATCTCTGAAACAAACCAGCCACAATTAAAAGGTTTAAATATATTGAACAAGACAATACTCGTTAACTCAACACAGTGACATCAGAGTTCAGAATCACAGGAAATACTTTACACATTGCAGGACAGTCTCACATAAATACAGAAAACATCTAGACTAATCTTACTATATATTCCTATCTATCCCTAAGAGAGAAACTATGATCCAAATCTTACTTACAGAGCAAAGCAAACACAGATGAGATGTGCTGAAGATGTTTACAGGTCAAGAGACTAATACAAAATGCAAGGACTTCCTCTCTGAGACGGTTCTTAAGTTACTATCAAATATTTCTGCTGGGTCATGTCAGATTACATCATCCTCGTCACCTCTGCCTTAATTTTAAGTTCCTGTTGGCATGGAAACTAACATGTCTGTGAAAAATACTTATCTCACAGATGCACAAGCTGCTAGGATGCCACAGAGCAATACAAAAACACTTTACATGTGAAACCTAGTAATTTTCTCTGCCTCAAGACAATAGAAGGAAATTCCTAGCCCTAGACATCCTGTCTCTTAGTGGTGATAAATTAACTTTATAGCACATCGTAAAACTCTTTCTTAGAGTTTGCAAGTTAACTCTGTATATACCAGCCTTTACCATCGACATATACATTTGCATAGGCAAGTAGTTTATACATATTTTTGCTCTTTTCCAGCAGGGTGCACTGTGGTTATATCCCTGAAGTTCAGTACAGAACATATAATTTTCTTACATTTGTAAGGCAAGCATACAGATCATATTACTATTCACAAATGACAGAATTACTTACAGAATTCTAGCTGGCTGGGCTGGCAGCCTTCACACAGGCTTCAACCTAGACCAGTGGATAAGGAATAGGAAATTTACACTGGGCCTGGCACCCATGACCCTTATAGACAGAAGCAGCTTATAAATGCCTGGCACACAATGTTTTATTTAGACACAGGATGTCATTCTTTTGGGAAAACTTGGCAAGTCTTAAGAAATGTCCTCTGGGTTGCTAGCATAGTAAAAATCTATGAATCTATGCAAAACTACTTTACAAGAAGGATTGTTCGCCCAAATTAAACCCAGAAGAACCAGACCCAATAAACTACTGCTATCTAATAAATCTGAGAAGCAGTAGACACATGCTTAGTTTTCAGTTTCTTTTTGACAGGAAAAATGGGGGCAACACTGTTCAACAAGAGTGGCTTTAACTTGCCAACAGCCACAGAAGATGCTGCTAACCCCTGGTCCACAACAGTTGTAGGTGCTACACCAGAGGGCTCTATGGTAAAAGACAAGTGCTCAGAAGCACAATAAATGGCCACAGCAGTCTCACCTACCTGCGGCTGAGGCAAATTGCTAGCCTGCTGTGGTGGCAAAGGCTGGTTGGTTAACCTTTTCTTTTAGTGGTTGAAAGGAGGACTAACAGTGGGACTGGTAGTCTACTCCGTGGTCAAGCAGAGAATGCGTTTTTTTTCCTTGGGAAGACAAGCAGCAAATGCCAATAAAAACAAAGTCTTGAAATTTATTTTATTTTACTTTTGTTGACCGGGAATGTCTGACTGAGCCAAAGCCCTTTTTCAGCAGAGGCCTGGGGAGAAAAGCTCCAGCACATACAAATATAACATTAAGTAGTTAATACAGATTTTATACAAGTAGAACACAGCAAAATCTTATACAGATAACATTTGGTTGTATATATATTAGGTAAGCTGAGAGGATTATAAAGTACAAAAATCAGGTGTGTGATTTTTATTTATTTATTTTTTTTCAAATCTGATCAGAATCTGTATGTATTAGAGAGAGAAGTACATAGCTTAGGAAAAGTTTAGAATGGAAAGTTTTCAAGGAGGGTTTGAGCAGTGGCAAATCCACTTTTTACTGAAATATTCTTTTAGTGTTAGCTTAAACTGTTTGGGATGTGCCTGTGTACGAATCTCGAGGAAAAGTTTGTTCCATTTAATAGTGGGGTGGTAGCTATATACGTTTTGTCCAGCTCTAGATTTGGGCTTGTAGATTTTTAGAAGGTCTTCGGAAGAGCTACAGATGTTTCTTGTAGGAGCACAGTGGGAGATGATAGAGTGTAAGGCTGGACAGAAAGATGGCTGATATAGGATTGAGTGTATGGTTTGGAGCCGAGAGGAGGAGAAGTTGGGACAGTTTGAGCCAGTTTAAGTATCTTAATGACAGACAGTGGTGAGATCTGTAAGGTTTTTGTGTTGCGAATCTAGCTACTTTGTGATATGTAGTCTGAAGTCTAGCAATGAGAGAAGAGTTAAGGTTAGTAAGAATTTGAGAGCTATTATGTTAAGCAGGGAAGAAGATAGGCATGAGTGAGGGCTTTCCTGGCTTCCTGAGTAAGAAATGTATTATTTCTATATAGTAGACCTAGCTTAAGGTGGGTTTTCCTGATACAATTATTTACGTGGAGATCTAATTTTAGTTGGTCACTGATTGCAATACCAAGGAGTTTTGAGCTTGATTCGGCTACGACTGGCGTCTTACTGAGTGACTGGATAGTGAAGGAGGTCTTAATGTGGTTAGCTGTTTTAGGGAGGAAGAGTAGGAGTTTTGATTTTTTAGGGTTTAGGATGAGTTGGTTGTTGGAGAGCCATGTTTCTACTGAGTGAAAGGATGACTGGGTAGCTGTTAAGAGTTTTGAGTGACAGTTATAGTTATGACTGTAGAGTCATCAGTATATTGTATAATAGAGGAGAGTGGGCAGAAGGTATAGAGCAAGTTTGTGAAGATGTTGAAAAGTAATGGCCCTAAAATGGATCCTTGAGGGACTCCCATTTGTATTTGTAGTGGAGTAGATAAAGCAGTATCCCATTTTACAGATTGGAATCTATGGAATCTATCTCTTAGCCACTGTATCAGGAGAGAAACTGAGGTTGGACAGTTTAACAGTAGAGAGTGAGAGACGGTATTGAAGGCCTTAGGTCAAGGAAGAGACAGGAGATAAGTTTATGATCATCTCTGGCTAGGGAAATAGTATTGAGAAAGGATAGGAGTGCCGTATAGGTACTATGCTTTGGTCGAAAACCATGCTGAGTAGGTGTAAGTAGGTTTTCCTGAGAGAGATGATCCATGACTTGAGTATGAATGCACTTTTCAAGAACTTTAGATAGAGGAGAGAGGATGGCAATAGGCCTAAAGTTACAGATTTCGGTGGAGTTACCTCCTTTGTGGATAGGCATGGTGTAGAAGTGTTTCCCAGATGGAAGGTACTTTAGATTCCGAGATGGAACAGTTTATGAGGACAGAGATAGGATAGGCAAGTGAGTGGGCAGCTGATTGGAGAAAGTAGGATGGGATGTTATCTGCAGATACAGAGCAGGGTTATATAACTTTTTTCACAAAAAAACATAGGTAAAAGTACTTACTTTGCCAGCCTCCAAAGTAAAATAAACAATTTCTCCACAGAAATAATGTTTTTCTGTTACTTTATACAACTTTTAAACTGACAAAAAAAATTACTCCTGTTTAAAAGTATGATACAGTTTTGTGGTTAGAGGAAAGTGATAAAACACAATATTTAGAAAATGGAAAGTTCTTCTCCAAGCAAAGCAACAGTACCAACCAGACAGTTAATCCTCAAAAGCCTTAGAGGAGTGTACTATTCAGTGGCAGTAAAGCTCTGAAGGGCTTGGTGCCTAAACATGTCTTAGCTCAGCTTGTCAGAGTCTGGGCACATGAAAGGTGCCCTGAAGCTTTGTAAACTGGACGGCTGTTATATCCCTGGAAAGAAATAACACATACAGCTAAGGCTACTGCAGAAGTCATCAATATGATGAACATAGTAAACTTGTGACTTAGAAGCCAAGGTCAATCTGTTGGGGGGGGGGGGGGTAGGATCATTGATATGGATTGGGCTCAGAGAAAAAAACTCCAGCTCTACGGCATTCCCAAAAAATGAGGAGGAAATAGACTGCATTTCTTAGGTTAGTAATAGTCTAGTTATATGGACTAATGTGCCCAAGGGGCAGTTGGCAATTAAGAGGGTCTACAGAGTGCTTCCCCCCCTGACAGCAAGCATGCATGCATAGGCCAATACTGGTTAGGCTGGCTACATACCAGCAAAAGGAAGCAAATCCTCTTACAACTCTGGTCCCCTGGGAAAGTGTGGCTGGTTAATGGTCAGATAATTTCCTGTGAGGAGATGTTGAAGAATACAGTAGCTTTTCATCCATTAATCAAGTTTTGCTGCCTTAATTGCTACCTCTTTAAACTGGTATATGCAGCTACCTACTGAGTGTTCTCCCTTTGTGCCTCATTTACCTTTATATCTCCAAAGGTGATGGATAAACCAAAGAAGGGAGTGGCTCAACCAAAATCAAGCTCCAAGGGTGAAATCAAAAAAGGCACTCACTAATGAGGAAAGATCCTCCTCCAGACCTTTACAAAATTTCCCCTTAATTAAAAGAAAGTGGCCGGAGTGGTGGATGGTCACCACTACAGCATCTAACAACCTTTCTTCAGAAAGATGACATGGTGAAGCCTGATGGTAGTAACTACATAGGTACAGAGTCTCCCCCTTCTTCCTTTTTATGTTGGAGTGCCTTGGATACATATGTACTATGGAAGCAGATGTTTACTATTACAGCAGCACACCACCCAAACATGCCTTCACTGCTGTTCTCAGATAAAGGAGATGGAAAAAAAACAGGCAAGAGACCGTATGTTTGCTTTTGAAGTATGTATGTTAGTAGTTCACTTGGTGGGATGAGTACAGTACTTACAAGATGTGCATGTTGACGCAGAGGTCTCCGGCCACAGGCTGCAACTGTAAGGGGATACTGTACTGGTAAATGTGCTCAATTTTAAGAGTCTCATGCAGTGACTGGATGCAGTGGAGGTGAGCATTTCTCCTTTTGCCATTCCAATGTCACTTCCTACTTTCTTTGGCCTGCGAGCATCACTCAGTAAGAGGATTCTGCCTGTGAATGCTCAGAACAGTACACTTGTGGGGGAGGGCTGATTCAAAACTTATTTAACCATTCTTGTTTCTGGTACAACTACACCAGCTACACCCCAGATGACAGTGCATAGTTCTTTTCATTGCAATCATACTTTCCTCCTCCTGATAGAGGCAACTTGCCTCCTCCAAGAAAGTACTATTGACAGTTTAGATTACTTCAGTTATTTTTAATTTACCTGGCTATTTAATTTAGGAAAGCACAACAGAACTACTCCCGCTAGTAATGTGAGATTTTCTAGTTAAAACACTTTGGTTTCATGGAAAAAATGTGTCCTAGTTAAGAGTATGAGGTTTAAATTGCATTTTCTTCCTGGTAGTTTGCCATGGTAGGAGTTTAACTTGGTTGTGGTTTTTAGAGAGGTTCTCCCCCCCCCCCCCCCACACACACACACACGCCCCATTTATTTCAATCTTATGAACATCCATGGCTTTGTCAACCCTACAAAAAGACCAAGACTCCTTCCTAAAGAAAGCATTTCTCCCAGTTTATACCTATAAGAGACATCTTATGGACAAGTGAGCACAGGAAGCTTGTGGGAAGGGGCTACTGGTTAGGTGGATTCTCTAGCTGTCCCGAAGGTCAAAAGGGGGAATAATTATTCTAATTAGAAGAAGCACTTCTTTTGAACTGTTAAAACAATGCTTCTGATAATGCTGGTAAATACTATGGGTAGGTTATGCTCCATTTTAGGGGCATATATTACTCCAAGTACCACAGTAGCAGAGATGAGAGTCCCCTGAGTGATTGGGTATTTTTTCAGAAGGGGTTTCATTTTGTTTTGGTGTGAAACTTGGAACACTGTTTTCAATTGCAATAAAGTGCTGTGCAGCCCCAGGACATTTTATATCCCTGCTCTGGCCCGCTTCCAAGTTTCTCAAGGGAGGTCATAGTCTCCCTATACTCATCACTCATCAGACCAATGATTGAGTACAATGCCCCATTCGGAATGTATCTGACCCGACACTTGCAGCAGCTGGAGAGGCCACAAAAGTTCCTCACCAAAAGGATAAAGGGTCTCAAACATCTGTCCTATGCTGCCCGACTGAAAGAACTCCAGCTCTATTCAGTCGCTTACCCCTTGCTCAGAGGTGACCTTTGCCTAACATACAAGGCCATGTCAAACCCAGATTTGATGAATATGCTTCACCTCAAAAAATCTAGATCCGTCAGAGCCACAAGGGCGGGAGACTTAAACCTCGACACGGCTATTAATAGGACATGCTGGAGGGACAGATTCATCACCCAAAGACTCCCTATGCTGTGGAATAAAATCCCGGTATATGTGAGGCAGAGCACCTCGCTGGCCTTGTTCAAGAGAAATCTTGACCAATGGATGGGAGATCGCAGATATACCCCAGGGATTACCTCAGTGTCACTGCTCAACAGAGGCACAGCAAAATAATGGGTATAGTTCCCCATACTAAAGGGGTGGCGTAAGCCACAAAACTATGGGCTAGGCTTGTAAATGCCCTCGGGCAGATAGCCTAGTATGAACCTATGAACCTATGAACCTATTGAAATTACTAGGACCGGTAGATGCATCCTCCTTGGTGGAAAGTTTTCCTTTATCAACCACAGTCTAGGACTGATAGAATACTTACTTCAGTGGAGCACAGGTTTATGATTTCTGAATTGGCTACTCTCCCAATTGTTTTGTCTGACCATGTTCCACTGATTAAAATGGGAATTGAATAAAGCAGAGTTAAAGTGGCACTGGAAAATGAACCTGTTTTAATGTAAAGACATAACGGTGCAGGACAGACTTAAGAGGTGGCGCAATTTAAGATTAGACAGTATGGCACTGAAGAGCATTACGTTTGAAAAACACTAGGATGATTTGAAACAGAGTATTAGTACCTCCATCAGGGCACTGACAAGAAGCAAGAAAGGTGATTAAATAGTGAGAGTCACGGCTGCCTAACTTAAGCCGTTAAATGAACATAGGAGCGTGGTGCATGGGGATCTGGAGGCACAGAGGATGGCCACCTCACAGATGGAACATTTCTTGGATAAATAAGTAGAGGCTTCCCTTGGGGCCCTGAGAGTTGTGCACATTGAAACTTGTCCCTAAAGCTGTTAGGCATTTAGCAATGCGTTGAAGTCATCAAGGAGAGGACCATTCACAAAATTAAAGACACTGAATTGGAGAAAGTGTACTCTCCTCACCAGAGGAAATTCTGGGAGTATTTGTTGGATTCTGTGAGAGGTTGTATAGGACTATTCCTGATTCCCTGAAGAATCAGGATAGAATCTCAACATTTTTACGTTGTTCGTCTCTCAATTCCCTGGAAATATTGAACCAGGAATGTTTAGATTCCCTGAAAATAACAGACAAAGTCAATGAGATCATGGACTTTCAGGCATGTGATAAAATCCCTGGGCTTGATAGGCTCCCCTTAGAGAATTGACACTAGCAGGGCATCCTTCATAAGAGAATTTATTAAGCTAACAAAGTCCTTGAAACTCTCTCCCCTCTCATTTCATGGAAGCAGGCCATTACGCCCCTTATTATTAAATAAAAGAAAGGATCCAAGGAACCAAATATTTCATATATGCCAATCTTTTATTTTTGAATCATGACTAAATTACTCATGGCACTTTTCTCAAAAAGTAAGAATTTATTCAGGTCACACCTCACTGATGCACAACAGACTAGATTTACCCCAAGCACAGCTACCTTTGACAATTTGATTAAGACTTTGCTTGTATTACAGGATGCTAACAGCAATGGTAGACCCTTGCTGCTCTCCAGTTCAGATGCAGAAAAGGCTTCTGACAGGGTAAGGTGGGATTTTTTTGTATGAAGTACTGTTGAGGTTGGATACCCCCCTTCAGTTCAGAGGCTCTAATAAAAGAATCTCTATCACATTTCTATGGTCTGTCTAAAGGCAGATCCCTGGCTTTTGGAGTTTCTCTCTCTGGGCACAGGCACCTAGCAGAGATGTCCCCTCTACACCCTTTTATTTACCCTATTTGTTGAGCTTTTAGTGGTAAAACTAAGATCAATGGGGTTTAGATGGAACAGCATAGGGGAACAGTTAGTAAAACTAGTACTTCAAGTAGGTGGTTTACTACTGTATTTGACAAATCAAGACGCATACCTTAGGAAATTACTTACTGCCAAAGAATTTGACAGTCTGGCTGGCTACACTGTTAAGACTGAAAAAAGGCCAGGTTGTTAAGGTGCTGTTTATCCCATTCCTCAAAAAAAAAAAAAAAAAAAAAAAAAAGATGAAATGGTTCACCTGGATTTAAGTCTGGTCCCAAAGACTCTATCAAGAAAACGTACAGGGGGTGTGGCCAAGAAGGTGAGTAGTTAACACTTTTTTTTAACCCTGCTTCATTTTAAGATCTCTGACAGTATTTTTACTAAAAAACAAAAAAAAAAAACTCAAACATTTCAAAACTTTATGGATTTATAGTTGAACATCTGCTGAAATATTTACTACAAAAAACAACCAAGAACGGTCTCAGAATGAGCCACTCTAAGCCCAGTGTAAAGGATAGTACAATGAAAAAAGACATACTGGCAATACCTAGTAACACCGAGTTCTCTAAAATAAATTAGAAAGCAAAATGGACAATTTTAAAGAGGAATGTAAAAAAAACTGAAGTGCTCAGTGAATCTCTCAAACAATCACAAATCTCGAGTAAAGAAGAAACGTAAAAACAATAATACATTCAAAATACTCTCAAAAAATATAAAAATGCAATAAATTATTACCTAAACTTTTCAATTTTAATAAACAATAAATGGAACACAAGACCAAGGAAATTATAATCACTGAAATGAACTTGCCATAAAAATTCTAACCTGTCAAGCTTTAAACTTAAAGGGCCACCCCTTCCATCATACTCAACCTAGTCTATCACACAAAATTTGAACAATGACTTGGACTTAAAGAAAATTTGTAAGGGGAGGGGATTTTAAGTTATGGAAGTTGGTTATGTGACCTTGATGGAGGGTTATTTAAACTCTGATGTCTTGTAGTTCATACTTGTCTGAAGAAGTTCAAGTATTAGCACTGAATGAAACCACTAACATTAAATCCTGTTTGCTGGGGTCCTTGTTGCATGTTGTGTTTTTGCTGTTTGTGGAGTTGTTTGCTTGCTTTTCATATTAGACAAACAGAATGGGACAAATAAATGAATACACTATAAGCCAAAACAGACGCACTAAAATTAAATCTAAAACAAATGACTCTGAGCTTAAAAACTTAGAATTACAACATATTTATTTTTAAGTTTCAATAAACCTGTAAATGCTTAAACTTCAGGCATATTCAATAAACCCTTTAAGCTTGCATAAACTTGTTCTTAGATCAAAGAAAATGAATAAACTAAATCATATCAAACAAATTATAATATTTTATAGAAAAAAGAACAGATATTAAAGGTAATCTTAAGGGCTTTAAAATATTTTATAAAAATATAAATAACCTAAATAATAATATAGTTGATACATTTCTAAAGGAAAATATAAATAAAAAAGTGACAAAAAATGATAGACCATTCACTAACAGAAACAAAAAAATCAAATAAAGTTAAAAAAATAAAAAGTCCGGCATAGATGGTCTTATACCATAACTATATAAAATACTACCAGAATATGCAGTTAAAATATTAGCAAATGCTGAAGTCCCCCATCATGGAAATATTCCCTTATGTCACCTATTTTAAAACAAGATAAAGATCCTCATACAAGACCCATTTCAATTTTAAATGTGGACTAAAAGATGTTCACGTCCATTTTTGCTAACAGGATTAATCTACTTAAACCTAAAATAATTAACAAAGATAACCAACAATAATATTTTAAATAGACAAGTACAGGACAACAAAATACGTATACACACATTAACAGACTATGCAAATAAAAATAAAAAAGAATGAACTTTCTATCATTAGTCTCAATTTAGTAAGGCTTTTGACTCAGTTAACTAGTCATAGCTGTTTAAAACACTTAAAGTGTATAATTTCTCACCTGAGCTAATTGAATTAATTTCCAAGTTATTCAATAACTCGTGCTTATGTTAAAATAGTTTTTCTAATTCCTTTAAATGAGAAAAAGACAAAACAAGGCTGTTCATCATCACCTTTACTTTGCATTAGCTAAAGAACCCTTTGCTAAAACAGTATTAGATCCAATCAGAACATTTGTGGCATCAAATAAAAAGAAGATTTCAAACTAAAGATTAAATTTTGCTGATGATATTTTACTAACAATACGACCTAGAAAATTCATTACAACATATAATTAGTTCTAAGAGTCGGTTTGAAGGAATCTTGAACTTAAGATTTAATCACAATAAAACATGTACATTAGCAAAAAAATAAAACAAATTCATACAAAAAATATTCTAACTTAATTGGAATAGCAATCAATTGAAATACTTTGGTATAACCATTATGCCTAATAGTAAAGAAATGATACAAACTTTTAGTAGGTTGTTTTCAACAGGTTGTTGATAAAATTTTAAGTTTAGTCACAAACTGGAACAAATTCTTCTTTATTATGGAAGAATGATTAATGCTTATTAAGATGGTAATTCTCCCCAAAATATTGTCTTACAATCTTTAAGCCATGGTGGTACAGCTGTAGCGTTGTTGCCTCACAGCAAGAGGCTCTCCTGTTTGATTCACGGCTGAAGTGCCTTCTGTGTGGAGTCTGCATGTCCTCCTTGTGGTCGAGTGGCCTCCGAAAGACACGCGTGAATGGGCCTGCCTTCGCTGAAGGTTGGGCGTCAGGCTGGCAACTCGGCACTATAAAAAAATCTACTGCCAATCATTAGCGAACAGGAGTTCCGCTGTGGCGACCCCTAAAAGGGAAAAGCCGAAAAGACAAACAATCTTTAGTACTATTGCCACCAAAAAATTGATGGAGATAAATATTCTACTTATATTTTTTGGCATCCTATTAAGCTAAGAGTTTCCTTTGGTACAGAAAAGGTTGGGATAATGCTGGAATAGGATTCCCTGAAATACAATTGTATACTTCAAAAATTGTAAAAGTTATAGCGTTGTGGATAAATTCATCTTATGATTCAAAATGGAAACAAATACATCAATAAATATTAGTAAATAATATATCACAACCAAACAAGTAGTCCCTAACATATTTAGCTGAATAAAAGATTTTATTGCATAAATGGAATTACACCCACTTCTCAAATTCCCCATTTAAATAACAATTTTCTCCTTCTAAAACTTCACATTCTAACCATTGTAAAGACTTAATATTTTCTAAGTTTCCAAATGCATATACAAACAACTGCTTAGAAACTCATAACCTCAACAAAATGCTAGTATTGAAACAGCAAAGCACCTAAATTTATTTGCATCAATTTTTAAATGGTACTGATATACTGTTGAAAATTTACGGTCCAAATACAATCAAGATTCTGAGAATTTGTTAATTTTACAAATATTTAGAGACTTTGTGAACATACAGATAAATGAGATATTTAACCTAGATTGTTCCCCAAATTTGCAATGAAAAATAAATCAAATATGTCACAAATTTATAAAATTTGTAAGTTACATTCCACATATTTAGACAATGGAAAGAAAGTGAGCACTCCAAAGGACACCAACTTTATTCCACAAACAGTTAAGCGCTTTCCTCTCCACTACAGACACTTCCTCAGAACAAAAATCATAACCTTATCCAACCAAATTAAATACACCCATAAATTATTCAATTAAGCAACAATTAAAATCCTTAAAGCAGTATCATAGCTTCCAATATAACATGATTCACCACCACATATTTAAAAATCTTAAAAACAAGGTTTAACAAAATGTTACATTTTATGTTTAAAAATGTGTTTATATAGATTAACAAGCCAAAAATGTTCCTAAAAACTAAGCTCTCCAAAAACTAACCTGAAATTTGATCAAGTTTAAGAATACTGGCAATACTAATGGTTTCATTAATACCTGGATACCTAGAGGCATCCATAAACAATTGCCATTTTAATTCCAATACATCTAAATGTACATCCAAAATACCCCCTTTTTCATCCTCATTGAGGTGTTGCAAGACCAAAAATTTAAAGCAATGTGTGGTGTGTTCACATATGTCTAAATAATGCACTGGTTGCCCTACCATGCGTGATGTCACCTAAATGTTCTCCCATTCTAATTTTCAATTTCCTACTAGTTTTACCTATATAGAAAATGGGACATTTCTGACATTTAGCCATATAAATCACCCTTTTGTTATTACAATTGTAATGGCCCCCAATATGCAACCTTCGTCCATTAATTTTAACATAATCACCAGTTTCAAATATGTATGGACAAAAAGAGCAGGCATTACATTTAAAATTCCCCACTCTTCTATTTGTCTTGTGTGTAGGTCTCACCCCCTTCAAGAATGTTCTTGATACATTTGTCTCTTCTAAAAACGTACTTGGGATGTTTTCCAAGTTTGGAGCCTATACCTACATCACACTGCAAAATTTCCCAATGGTCATTTAACACCTCAGTGATGGAGTTAGCCATCCCATTATACATAAGCACCAAAGACAAGTTAAAATCATCCATTAATTTCCCACAACTAGTATTTCTAGCAAATCCAAAACCCGTTTGTATACCCCATGCCTACGCTTAAAAATAACCTCTTTAGTTAAATTTTCCAAAAGCCAGCCAGGATATCCCTTTTGCTAGAACATGTTACAAATAAAATCCAACTCAACCAAGAAATCAGCTTCAGAACTAACCATTCTAGCTGCCCTTATCAAATGGCCTTTTACCACTCCTTTTTTCTGATATTCGGGGTGGCAACTCCCATAATCTAGATACGAATTAGAAAAAGTTTTTTTCCTATGAATTTTAGTTAAATTTTTCTGGGCATAATCAAATGTCTAAATAAATAATATGCTCATTGTTTTATTCAAAAGTGAATTTAAAAACTACAGCTCTATTAATGTATATTAAAAATTCCTTAAGGCTGTCCTCTGTACCTTTCCAAATCAGGAATAAATCATCCAGAAACCTGTGGTCCCTATGCTGGCTGTTGAATAAGTACTCCTGTTCCCAGTATGACATAAGATTAGCAAAAATGGGGGCACAGGCGGCCCCCATTGCTACTCCTTTAACTTGTTTATAATATATCCCTTCAAACCATATGTAGTAGTTTTTTTAACACTGGATCCATTAAAACAATTTTATTGATCTCATCTTGATCAAACATTTTAGTTTTGTGAAGCTGTTGTTCCAACCTTCATTCAATGGTCAGACAGATGCAATGTTTCTAAATCTTTAGTTTTATTTAATGCTCCAATCCCTGAAATAATTCAAAAAATTCAAGTGTCTCCTCTTTGGTCAATTCTTGTTACAGCCAGAAAAATAATTACTAAAAATTGGAAAAGTAAAGTTACCCCCTCTAGTGCTGAATTTATTAATATGGCAAACATTGTTTGCAGTAGTGAGTTGCATACTATAAAGATGAGACAATCTAAGGTACATTCTTATTAATCTTGGCTTAAACTTAAAGAACAGCTTGAAAAATATTAACTGTTATGTATAACTGATGTATTGATCAGCTGTGGACCTATGCAAATAGTTTTATAATTAATCTATTTTAAAACCAAATTAAAACAAGTATGGGGATATAAACTTGAAAACAAAACATTTTTTTCTAGTGTTGGAAGAGATTATGATTGGACTTTATGCAATGGTTTCAGGTAGTCAGTTGATCTGTTCTCTTCTTTCTTTTATGTGCATATCAGGGGCCTTTCCAGTTCATAGGTAGATACTAGGCTATCTGCCCTAGGGCATTTATAAGCCTAGACAGAGTGTATTTGGCTTCCGCCTCCCTATTAGATTAGCCTACTGTGCCTTTGTAAAGTAGGTCACAGAAGGTACCCTTTTAAGATTAGTTTACTGTGCCTCTGTCTAGCAGGGACACAGAAGAGATCCCAGGGGTAAATTTGCGATTTCCCATCCACGCGTCCAGATTTCACTTGAAGAGGGTCAGCGAGGGGCTATATCTAACATGAATTGGGATTCTATTCCAGAGTGAGGGGGAGCCTCTGGGAAATGAATCTGTCCCTCCAGCATGTCCTATTTATTTTTCTGCTGAGGTTTAAGTCTCTTGGGCGTGTAGCTCTAAGAGGCTTGAATTTTTTGAGTTAGAGCATGTCCATTAATTCTGGGTTTGACATGGCTTTGTACGTCAGGCATAGATCGCCTCTGAGTAGGCGGTAAGCAACTGAGTAGAGCTGGAGTTTCTTTAGTCGAGCTGCATAGGACATCTGTTTGTAGCCCATGATCCTCTTGGTGAGGTACTTTTGGGGTCTCTCCAGTTGCTGCAGGTGTCGGGTAAGGTACATCCCAAAAGGGGCATTGTATTCAATTATGGGCCTGATGTGTGACGAGTAGAGGGGCACAATGACCTCTCGATCTAGATGCGAACCCTTTCGTGATAAGGTGGGCTATATAGAAGGGGTTTCTTTTTGAATTTGAGACAAAGGATTTCCTCCTTTATCTGGGATGAGGGGAAGCTACATTGTGGTGGGAAAACCTTACGATGCCACAAGCCAACAATGGACTTGCTCTTCCATTTTTTGTTTTGGGTACAATAGAGCCGTTAAGTCTTTGGGAATCAAACAGGTTACTGAAAGCAGTTCAGGCTTGGCGATGAATTGAGGAGTCTGCAAGAGTATCAGAGGTTAACAGGAGCTCAGCAAACAGGTCCAGCACCTTACAATATTCTAAGGGGAAAAGCCCTGGAACTAAAACTGTCTCGGACCCCTAAGGTAAATAGGCCATTATGGGTCAAAGTCATGCTGGAACTCTAACAAACCTCTTTTCTTCAGGGATATGATCTCGAAGCTGTATAGAATCACAGGTGTGAGAATACTCTGCATATCTACATCCCCTTGGACCACTTGAAATGGTTGCAAATCTTGGGATTCTCAAGTCCAGGAAACTGCATTTCCTTGGATGGCAGTACCTTTCTGAATATTTTTTCTATCCCTTTGACACTTTTAAGCTGTTTCCCAGCAGCTCCACCAGTGTTTTGCAGAAGTGACACCAGAAGTGGTGACTGGTTGCATACTTTTTGAGCATATGAAGAACATGACTGTCTACTTTTTGGTGGATGAATATGCTATGGGTTGGGTTAGCACTCCTTATGTAAAGATTGTTTTTGTTGGGTAAAGGATGCAAGGAAACCTACGGGAAGACCCAAATATGCTCTGGTGCAACTCAAGATGTTAGGGGGTAAGAAACTGATTACAAGATCTTGGAAGATACAGGAGGTTCGGTGAACTTATTCTGGATAACTGCTACCTGGTCACAAAGTTATTTACCAAAACAGGGCATGTTTCTCAGTTAAGGCTGAGCACTCTTCTCTTTATACTGACGATGGGGTGAGGCATGCACACTTGTCAGAAACCATTAAGGGAATAACATGCCACATATATTAGTTGCAGCAGCTGGACAGGACCCAGAATGTTGTTTCTTCTTTAAATAGGGAAGCCACACTAACTGATGTTAGACTGCTGGTGGTCTTGAAAATACTTTTACGTACATTGCTTTTTACTGAAATTTAAACTGCAAACTAACCATTGTTTTTTGTTTCATCATACAGGACTTGCTGTAAGATGATCTAAATATTTGTTTTTTTGGATCCCTGGTTCAATATTGTGGTTAAAAGTTGTAGAATTATCTACTTTTATGAAAAGTTAACCTACACAACTGCACTATATACTTCATTACATCACTGCTGCAGTAGCTGTAAACACATGGGATTAGTTTAAGTGGATGGAGAGGGTCCAGAGTCTCCAGAGTCTAGAAGTCCTAGCACTGTGGCTTTGCAAATCCTGCTTTAGCTCTGGAGCTTTAATTTAGCTTGTAGTACCAAATAAAGTTGTTTACAGAAGAACAAATAGCTGCCTCTAAGGCATACCTAGAGTCCACCCCTTCCTAAAGTTTCAAAAGTAGATACAACTCTGGTAAAGTGAGTTTGGGGGGGTATACCACAGTGAGAGTAACAAAACTGGACTGACTGAGGCAACCATCTTGAAAGGTTTTTAGATACAGACTGAACCCCCAACCCATCAATGGATGCAAAAAATTGTTAGACTTCCTAAAATCTTTGTTATTATCCAAGTAAAATCTCTTCTGTCTGTGGACATACAAAGTAAGGTTCTTCTCTGATTTTAGATTCAGGATAGAACACAAAGTTAATAGTTGATTTAAAATAAACAAAAACTCTGGCATAAAGGAAGGCTTGGTACCAAGATGCATCCTCTCTTTGTAGAAAATCAGAAAAGGTGGAAGACATTAAGGCCTACAATTCAGATACTTGTCTAGCTGAAGTTAGTGCAAAAAGCAAAACAGTCTGCAAAGTCACAATTTTAAAGAACTGCCTGCTGGCTCAAAAGGAGAGAATTTACTTCTCTAACAAAATATTAAATTCCAGCACTCGCTTACTATGTTGTCTAATATGCCAAGCCTCTTTCAAACAATGTTTAACTTGGAATAAGGCAGAAAGAGGGATCTAAACACAAATGAACAGAAATAGATGAAAGGTGTACCTTTACAGAAGTATACAACAGGCTACAGTTGAGCAATTCACACAACTACTAAGAGCCAGAGTAGCTCCACTTGGGATGGATCTTGTTCTCTTATTGCACAAACTAAATTTTTTTCCATAGACACATTTTTCATTTGGTCAAGCACAATTTCCTACCCCCTCTAACAGCTACTGCACATCCTCAGGAAAAAAGGTTCCTAAATGGAATTACAATGTCATCCATAGTGTCAGGGAGAGATGTTGAATGTTGGGGGGGGGGGGGGGTTGGGGATACACCTTGCCCTGTGTGAGCAAATCTACTCTGTGAGGAAGTTCTTGGTAACTGAACTGCCTGAGAAGTGAGAATCAATGTTTTCTGGACCAAAAGGGGGTTGTCAGAAGCACCTCAGGCATGTGTGTTTTGGTCACTACAAGGAAACTGGATATCAGTGGAAGGTGAAGGCACAGATGAACAATCCTGTCCATGGGAAAGGAAATGCATCTGATTTCAAGGCCTTTTTGCAAGGTGTCTTGGAAAAGAACTGGTTTAGCCGTCTGTTCAGACAGAAGGAAAACAGATGTACTTAGGGAGTTCTACACAGGTGGGCAATCTTCTGGAAGACCTCTGGGTATAGCATAGACTCATGAAGAACAATGCTAGATTTGCTCATGTTTTCTGCTACTGTGATCTACTCTGTCAGAATGTATGTGGACTGCAGAGTGATAGTTTTGTTCAGCCAGTAGGCAAGGCAGACATGGATAGTCTGCACAGGGTGACTGTTCCCCCTTGTTTGTTCATTTGTTTCCCATATCACTGTGGTGCTGTTGCCAACAGATGCCCAAGGGTCCACAACTGAAGTAGAGATTTGATACCTTTTATAAGAAAACAAATCCAATGAGCCAGCAAACTGTGACCTAAAAAAACTTTATTTGTTATGGAATCATAAAAAACAACAAATAACCAGACCGGTTTCGGCTGGACACAAGCACAACCTTCCTCAGTGTAAAAGAAAATAATCAATTATTGTTGTTTAAATACACCCATCTGAAAAGTGATTGGTTCATTCTAGAATTGTTCATTTAAACCAGGTGAAAACAATCCATCCAGTTTGACAAATCCACTTCTTTTCTTTAGAATTTAAAACAGAGTGCCAACCTGTTTTGTTGGATCTGTTACTTTTTATCACATCAATAACCATAAATGAAAATGTAGCTGTTTTATGTACCAGATGATGTTTATATAGGGCATTGTTCACTTTTTTGTTTTTATTACTTACGTGTTCAGATATTCGTAGTCTGAGGGGATGTGAAGTTTGTCCTATGTAAAAGGATCCACAAGTGCAGGTAGCCAGATAAACCAGCCAGTCAGTACTACAATTGGCAAAGAAATTAAGATCATAGACCGTGGCACAATTCTTACTAGTAAATTGTTTAGATTTATTTACTTTGTCACAATTGGTGCAGTAGCCACATGGAAAACAACCGGTCAGAGGTATACCCGTCAAAGTGGTCTGTAAGTGCTGCCCCAAACTGTTGTCATGAGAGTGTTTGTAATGATTAAAACAGGAACCTAAGTTTTTCCCTTTGCGAAATGAAAAAAGACATCTGTCTGGTATGATGCCTGCCAATTCGTGGTCACATTGTAGTATGTTCCAATGTCTGTGCACACTATGGATTAGAGTATCCAAATTCCTGGCATAGGTAGTTACAAACCTAATAGATTGTGGATCGGTAGTATTGTGCTCTGTATAACATAACAGATCATCCCTGTTGAGTGTATTGACCCAACTGCTGGCTTGCAGAACATGCCCCATCCTGTATCCCCTGGATCTGAACCTGTTGGTAAGGTCCCTTCTCTGTTCCTGAAAAGAAGTATCCTGGGAACAAATACGCTTAAGTCTTATAAATTGAGATTTAGGAATGTTCCTAACAATATGTGGTGGGTGAAAGCTGGAAGCATGGAGGACGGTGTTGCATTCGGGGTACTTCCTGAATACTTCAGTACTTAATGTATGATCAGGTAACCTGTGAATCAATACATCCAAACAAGTAATCGTACTGGCATGATAATGTATTGTAAACTGGAGGCTCCATTTGTTGTCATTCAGATAGGATAAGAAATCAAATAGTTGATGAACCTCTAACCTCCATACCATCCAGCAATCATCCAAATAACGTCTCCAGATATCAATGTACTCAAAAAAAATGTTGTTCTGACTATTGTAGATGATATATCTTTCAACATAGGCCATGAATAGATCAGCATAAATTGGGGCAAATGATGTCCCCATCGCTGTGCCTTTTGTTTGCCAGTAGCAAGTATCTTGATAAAAGAAGACGTTATTGGTGAGGACATGTTCTGCAAGACCAACCAGAAAAGTATTAAACTCAGACTGGTATAAGCCAGCCACCTCCAACCAATAGGCCAGGGCCTCCAAACCTGCTTGATGAGGGAATGTTAGTGTATAGAGCACTTACATCAAGTGTGCACATTCACCAACCTGGTTCAAGCTGCGTGTCCGAGATGATTTGTAAAAAGTTGGTAGTGTCCTGTAGACATGAACGTACAATGGGATAACAAGGCCTTTAGATGTTTGGTAAGATATAATGACAATGGTTCAGTGATGTAACGCTTACCTGATACAATGGGTCTCTACCAGGTGGTTTGACTGGGTCCTTATGTATTTTGGGTAGAAAATAAATGTATTGGTTGGCTGAGTTTTGGATCATAAGCTGATTCATCACATCGGTGGTAATGATGCCTTCATCCCTGGCCATGGATAAAAAGTCATCAATTTGTTTTTTAAACCTAAAAGTGGGGTTAATAAACATTTCAGAATAGTATCTAGTCAGAAAGTTGTCTTTTGGCCTCGTTATCGTAATCAAACCAATTTAGGACTATTACTGCCCCACTTTTATCAGCAGAAATGATGACTATATCTCTGTTGTTCTGTAGTTCCATAACAGCTTGCTTTTCCGCCAATGTGATGTTATTGGATTTGAAACGTATATCAGATCATGAAAAATGAAGATTTTTGAGAATGCGACTCTGGAATTGATGTACAATAGGATGCATGGGAGGGAGAAAGCGTGATTTATGATACATAAATTTGTCAGGACTGTAAGTACCATCTATATCACTAAAATGCAACTTCAAATTCAAGATTCTGCAAAAGGACACAACATCTTGTGCCAATACATCCTCAGGTACCATAAAACCCGGTATGAATGTAAGACCTTTATTAAGAACAGACAAGTGAATAGGTGACAATACAAAGTCTGATAAATTTAAAACATTCACATTTGAGTTAGCATTCACTTTTGCTTTGCTATTTTCAACAAACTTTGTATGTTGCTTATTTTTCTTGTCCCCCCCCACACTGGTATCTAGGCCTAAAGGAATGGATACTGGTATTCTTTTGGGAGACGGTGAACCTGATACTGTCTGTAGATCACTGTCAGTACAGGAAGAAAGGTAATCAGTGGATGAGCCAGTATCCGGAATACATTTCCTGAGAATGGACCTAGGTCTCTTCCTTTTAGGGGTTCTAGTTGAATATGATGTAAATCTAACATGTTTGTTAGAATTGCTAAAAGGATTGGCACTTTGGTAATCAGACTGATCTCTCTGGAATTTCTTGATTTTTCTAATCTTAAGTTCTTCTAAATTATTTAAATCTTTTGCCACTTTGGTCAACTGTTTGTTGAAAAAGGTTACCCCTTCAAATGGTTGTATTTCACTAACTAGTTTCGTGACTGCACTGATTTCCCAGTCGATCACACGATCGTGAAACTTGGCCAAAGCCTCAACAAAAGACACAGTGGCCTGTTGCTGTATAGCTGCCCATTGGTTATTAAGCTCCTCATCAGCTTCTCCCACATGGGGTTGTATTCGCACTCTGAGTCCTCTTGGTGTGATACCTTTGGCTATATAAGCCTTAAACAATTTGGACTGCCAAACATTAGATCTCAAAGATCTTAGATGTCTGTGTAACTGGTCAAAGGCTATTCCACAAATAGACTCAAGACCCAAAGGGTCACCAATGTTGGTATTAGGTATACAAGAGCCCAGACCAAAGACTCCAAGGTCCTCTCTATCTGCTGACAGACCAGAAACCAAACTGAGAAGATCCATCACTATATAAGAATCAGGTGTAAACTAAAAAATTTATAAAATAAAATCCAATTCAAAAATCTTTGTAACTGATGGTTCAATAGAACTGACAATAACAGCCCCAATCCAAAATGCTATGTCAGTAGAAATGAACCATAAAAAGTCAATTATAAGAAAAAGAGACTATAATAGCCAAAAAAAAGGAGAGTTGAAGACCAACTTGTTTAAAATACTCACCAGGCTACGTCCCTTTAATGAATCTTGGATAGAAATAACTGTATAGTATATTACACTACCTGAGCCATTTATATACTGAGCCAAATTTGTGTCCTAAGCCTTGCATGAATCATTAAATAATCAATACAGAGGCCCCAAGTGCAATATGTCATGTAGGAGAATAACCAATGGGAAAATAGGTAGAATAGAAGACCTATAATAGAATAATCCTGGGAATATCAATACGGTCTGAGAAACCAGTATAGTGTTACAACGCAACAGAAAAATATAGAAGACAAACAAAATCCCTAAAAATGATAAGAGATACTGAATACCAAGTATGTATACATTGTCGTGTCCACATATTAAATTGTAGACAAAACATACATGATATAGGTTGTAATGTCCAATGTGAATGGATGTGACAGGCAACTAATAGTGTTGCTCAGCCCTTGATATTAATATAACGGACCTGCTAAATCCTACAAAAGCAGAATTCTACTGAGAAAAAGGAACCACGTTGATAATACTAATGAAACCTAGTTCCATATGATCAATAGTCAAATATACAGAAAAAGTATAAAAGTGTCCCCATCTCCTGTAGTACTGGATAATAAAAAAATGTAGTTGTGGCCCAGTATCTTCTGGTGGTTGAAAGTCCAGTTGCAAACAAAAAATGTGATTATCTGTAACACATATGCTTATGTTCATCTGTTACTGTGGAACAAACAATACTACATGTGTACTATAGGACCTATATACAGTAGAATCAAAATTTGTCCTGAAAACAGAGAACACCACTGATCACACATTAAGTACTGAAGTATTCAGGAAGTACCCCGAATACAACACCGTCCTCCATGCTTCCAGCTTTCACCCACCACATATTGCTAGGAACATTCCTAAATCTCAATTTATAAGACTTAAGCGTATTTGTTCCCAGGATACTTCTTTTCAGGAATAGAAAAAAGACATTACCAACACGTTCAGATCCATGGGATACAGGATGGGGCATGTTCTGCAAGCCAGCAATTGGGTCAATACACTCAACAGGAATAATCTATTATGTTATACAGAGCACAATACTACTGATCCACAACCTATTAGGTTTGGAACTACCTATGCCAGGAATTCGGATACTCTAATCCATAGTGTACACAGACATTGGAACATACTACAATGTGACCACGAATTGGCAAGCATCATACCAGACAGATGTCTTTTTTCATTTCGCAAAGGGAAAAACTTAGGTTCCTGTTTTAATCATTACAAACACTCATGGCAACAGTTTGGGGCAGCACTTACAGACCACTTTGATGGGTGAACCTCTGACTGGTTGTTTTCCATGTGGCCACTGCACCAATTGTGACAAAGTAAGTAAATCTAAACAATTAACTAGTAAGAATTGTGCCACGGTCTATGATCTTAATTTCTTTGCCAACTGTAGTACTGAATGGCTGGTTTATCTGGCTACCTGCACTTGTGGATCCTTTTATAGGTTCATAGGTTGGTACTAGGCTATCAGCCCTAGGGCCTATACAAGCCTAGCCATAACAATTCCCTGGCTATTTCTTCCCACATTACTTACTTTCCTGGACCCCTGTCTAGCAGGGCGACTGACGTGATCCCTGAGGTGAATTTCCTTTCTCCCATCCAAACGTCAAGGTTCCTCTTGAAGAGGTCCAAAGAGGCACTCTGCTTGACATGTATGGGCAATCTATTCCAGAGTCTGGGAAGTCTCTGGGTCAGGAACCTATCCCTCCAGCATGTTTTGTTTATTGTGATGACAAGGTTTAGATCCCTGGAGCGTGTAGCTCTGAGGGATTGGGATTTCTTTAAGTGTAGCATGTCCAACAGCTCTGGGTTTGACATGGCCTTGTATGTTAAGCAGAGATCGCCTCTGAGTACGCGATATGCGACAGAGTATAGCTGGAGTTTTTTTAAGGCGGTCAGCGTAGGGCATCTGCTTTAGGCCTGTGATTCTTTTAGTGAGGTATTTCTGAGGCCTTTCCAGTTGTTGCAGATGTCTTGAGAGGTACATACCAAATGGGGCATTGTATTCTATAATGGGTCTAATGAGGGATGAGTACAGTGGGACAATGACCTCCTTTTTTCTGGATAAAAAGCCCTTAGTGATGAGGTGTGCCACATAGAAGGATCTCCTGACTGTTGTGGCGATGTGGTTATCGAAGGTGAGACCACTGTCCACCTGTGTCCCTAAGTCTCTTATCACACTTTGTGTTTAGTGTACTGCCACCTATATGGTAATTCATGGATACATGTTTTTTTCCCAAAGGGGATAGCAATACATTTTTTGGCATTGAGCTTGAGCCCATGGCTCTGGCACCAAGCATCTGTTTCTGTAAGGCCCTTTTGTAGAGTATCCACATCATTTGGGGATTCAATAATGGCTCCCAGTTTGCAGTCATCTGCAAACTTTGTTAGCCAGAGTCCCTTAGTGTTGACCTGTACTTCAGAGAAGTAGATGCCAAACAAGAGCGGCCCCAGGACTGAACCCTGAGGTACTCCACTTGTCACTTGTCTGGAGCTGGATTTGGAGTCGGCTACTTTTACAGTGTGGGTTCTATCAGTAAGCCATTTAGCAACCCCATTGGGTGACATAGGGATTAATACCCAACTTAGTAAGTTTATCTATGATTCCAGAGTGGGGGATGGTGTCAAAGGCCTTGGCAAGGTCTAGATAGGCTGTGTGGACCACCTTACCCTTGTTACATAGGACAAACTTCACGTCCCCTCAGACTACGAATATCTGAACATGTAAAGTAATATTAAAAACAAAAAAGTGAACAATGCCCCTATATAAACAAAATCTGGTACATAAAACAGCTAAATTTTCATTTATGGTTATTGACGTGATAAAAGGTAACCGATCCAACAAAACAGGTTGGAACTCTATTTTAAATTCTAAAGAAAAGAAGTGGATTGTCAAACTGGGTGGATTGTTTTCACCTGGTTTAAATGAACAATTCTAGATTGAACCAATCACTTTTCAGATGGGTGTATTTAAACAACAACAATTGATTATTTTTTTTTTACACTGAGGAAGACTGTGCTTGTGTCCAGCCGAAACCGGTCTGGTTATTTGTTGTTTTTTATGATTCCATAACAAAAACGTTTTTTAGGTCACAGTTTGCTGGCTCATTGGATTTGTTTTTGTATGTTTTAGTTTGAGCCGTGCAATTGCTCTCGTGCAGGAGGTTCATTTTAGATGTTGTACCTTTTATAAGAGCCATTATATCCTTGGGATTTATATGATTGATCCTGATGCCTTGAGCGACAGCCCCCCCCCCCCCCCATGCAAAGTCTGAAGCATCTGTTGTATGACTAAGCAGAAAGAAAGCGAGAAAGTGGGAGCCATGAATCTAGCAAGACCTGACTGGCCTTAGTGATGAAATTGAGCACTGGAAGTTGAACGGATGAGGGATGAAGAAGCTGAACCCAAAATGATTTGGGCTACTGCTGGATTTTCTTCACGAACAGTCTGGCAAATGATACCACTAGTATGGACAAAGCTAAGCAACCCATAATTTTTAGCAATTCTCTTTGTTGTGGATATGTTCTGATGGTCCAGATTCCATAATTTAAGCTGGAAAGATTATACTTTGTCTAAAGGAAGACAGCTGTGGATATAAGTGTCTAGGAGACACTCTAGAAACACTAACCTGCGAGACGGATTTAAAAAAGACTTTGACTTAGTTTGAAACCTAAGCTGCTGAAAAGATAAATAGTGAAGTGAAGAGGCACTACAATGTCTTACACAGAGGGAATTGAAATGAGGCAATCATACAAAATATGGTAAAATATGGACACTGTGAAATGTGCAAAAGGCTATGACTGGGGCTAGGCTCTTTGTGAAAACTCTTGAATCACAGGAAAGACCAAAAGGCAAAGAGGTAAACTGAAAAAGTAATCCAAAGGCAAAGAATCTCTGGTAATGTCTATGCTTTTTGTGAAATGGGATGTGCAGGTAGGCATGAGGTCTAGAATGAAACAAAAGGCCTTAGGAAACAGAATCTGTAAAATGAGCATCTTGGATTTGTGAACCCAAAGAAAGTTTGGCTTTGAAAGGTCCAAAATTAGTCTCCAGGTGCATTCCTTTCTGGAAGCCCCAAATATTTCTGAATAAAAGCATTTACCTGGGTCTATCATGCCAAGGATTAGCAGGTCCGATAGGCTCTGAGGAAAGACATTTGTTTTTTTGGAGGAGGAGTGATCCCAGATTGAAATGGAAGGGATGCCCAATGCAGTCTGCAACCATTCTGGATTATATTTAAAACACAGGCATCTGTAGTTATCTATTTCCAGAAATGAAGGCAGTGGGAGACATTGACTACAATTTGAGAAAATGGTCAGGTTGGGTGGAGCTAGGGGGAGCGTAGGCAGTCACTGAGATTTCTTTTGAAACAAGAGCCCGTGAAATAAGTCTCCTTTCCTTTTGAATCTCCCTTATTGTTTCTGGAAGGCTTTTGCCAAGAGGATTTTAAAGTCTTCAACAAAAAAAAAAGCAAGATAATTCCTTTGATGTTTAGAGAAATGCGGGCTAAAAGAGTTGCTAGACTCTTGTACTAACATTCTCCTACCTTCCAGTTTCTTTAACATTTCAAGTGAAGAATTTTCAAATAAAATGTCCCTATTATGAGGGAAATTCTGAAATCTATTCCATGAACTCCTGCACATAACCATAACTGTAGCAGAAGGCCTGGATATATCATTCATTTCAACATAAGCATATTTAATGGAATGCTTTGTGACCTGTAAGGTAAGGCAGAGTTTAGCATTTCCCACTGGGAAGATCTAGTGACAAAGTCTGGTATGGAAGTTAAGGTTTGCGGTATATCAGCAAAATCATACTAGATACTTGGACACACGGGTCTGGCAACTGTTTGCTCGAAATACCAAAGTGGAAATGTATAGACCTTTTTTTCTAAATGTATATATAGACCTTTCTTTATAAATCTATCAAATGTGAAGTCTGTCTCTGTCATTTAGTACAAGGTTAAAAGCAGAAAAGGCCTTAGAAGATTCATCACAATCAACAGAAATGACAGGATTTGCCACTTTTTTTAAAATATAGGAATGATAGTGTATCAAGTACCCCATAAAATATGTCGTGGAAGCAGGGGGAAGGGAATCTGGGGAAACGGATGACGCACAGGCAACCTCAAACTCCTAAAACAGAAAAGATGGTTATTGCTTTTAGGGAATCCATGATCGATAACTTAAATTGCTCTTTTGAGATTCTGATACCAACTTACTAAAATCATTTATTTTAGTAATTGCACCACTAAAGGATACTTCTTTCAGGGGGCGTCTGAAGAGAGAGCACCTTCAGTTTCAGACTCACAATGAGAAGGATAAGATAAGTGAGGTGTAGTCCACTCCCTCAACATCTGTTTCAGAAATATCCTCTTCTTCTGAGGAAAAGGGGGATCTCTTGCTTTTAACTTGGGTAGAAACTGTATAAGCGTGGAGACACAGGGTTGCCTTAAATAGTCCCTGGGCAAAAGTTGTCTTCTCAAAAAACAAATTTTACATAGAGAGAGGGAGTGGAAGGAAATGACAAATGTTTTGTCTGTTGAGTCCTCTTTTTAGGGATCTCCAGCCTTAACATTTTAGTGACAAAATCAAAAGGCTGGAGCCTCTATAAAAGATCTGTCACCATCCTCCCTCAACAAAACTTTGTGAATACCTCCATCACTCTCAGAGATCATAATTTTAGGCTCTCCCTTCTTGGTAACAACCTAATGTACAGTCTTACAGGATGTGCTTGAATCTCAGGCCTTAGCAGCCTCCAAAGGGGTCATGTCATAGGAACTAGAACAGATGGACTGACGGCCAGGGTGCTGTGAAAGCACCTTACCTGAAATGTCAAAGGACTGCGTAACGGGGGGGGGGGGGTCCTAAGAACCTTTATTTTACAACTTTCATCTTCTAAGGGGAGAGGGCTGCCGAATGGGAATCTGTCACAGTGGCTTCTCGCTTTAATTCCATAACTTAACACCTTTATTAATTTCACATATTGCACAGTGAAACAGGTACACATACAGTTCTAAAAAAGCAAACCATTATATAGATTTTACCTTTTTATGTATTATACACATGTGGTTTTACTTCTTTATTATTCAGTTTAACATCAGATTTAAGTCCTGCCTTCCTTGAAATGTCACTCTTCCTCCTGAACATTATTCTGCATTAATTGTTCCTCCTGAACATTCTTCTGCATTAAGTGTTCCTGTAATTATATTTCTATACAGGTAGTTCCTTCCCTTTTCTAAAACATTCCACCTCCAATTCTTTCATCTTCTTTAAAACATCCAATAATTATGTTATGGCTGTTTTAGCTTTTGATTTCCATTTTCTAGTAATTATTTTTTTGGCAGGCAACAGCATTAAACTTAGTACGGCCTTTCTCTGACCAGGCAGTTCAGTTTCTATACACCATCTCAAAAGAATCTTTACCTTGGCTACAATACTTTGCTCCCCCAACATTTCTGACAAAGTGCCCTTGTAGGAATTTAGAAAAAACTACCAGTTTATAACATCCCCAAAAAATATGTTGAAGTACCTTTCTCTTTCCCATCACACCTCCAACAACTGCAGTCTACCCATGACAACATTCTCTGAAGTCTACTTGGGGTATAAAACACCTATGCCAACACTTCCATGCAAAAATCTTACACCTGCTAGATGTGTTCCATTCTTGAGATCCATTCAAATATCTTCCCATTGTTCCTTTATATATTTCCTTTCTATTCTCATTTCCCTATCTTTTCTAACCTCTTACGATTGATTCTTATAGTTACCATGCATTATTTTGTATGCCGTAACCATTCCTTTTTAACCTGTGGCTTCTGTTTTTAAGACTCAACTAGAGCTGGGCTTTTATTTAACACGCCACTACCCCTTTCTCTTTGTTTATACTCTTAAGCCCTGGCAGGGAAGGCAGTCTGTAATCCACAGTCAACCTCTGCTTGGCCTCATATCACTCAATTTTCCTTCCCTAATTATTTCATCCAAATACTCTGGTTCATTTGCTAATTTTTTTCAATAAATTCTATCTCCCTCTTGCCTATTTTCTACTTTTCTACTTGCAAGTCATCTCTCTTAGTAAAATCTCTTTTGCATTCATGTGTTGGTTTATTTCTAAAAATACTTTCTGCGACTTATAAACATAATATTTTGTATCCAAAATTCTATTCTCACCTTACTTTGTGACCTCCCTCTTTTTATTTATTTTACATCTGTTTACCAGGATAGTCTGACCGGACACATCCTTTTTCAGCAAAGGCCCGAAGAGAAAAGCTCCACATAGAAAATATAATTTTTAATATTACTTCTTTCCATTTTGTGTAGCTATAATGCATCCTTTCAAGTTTAGTAACCCTAAGCCACGTTGTTCTGTGGGTTAAAACAAATTAAACAACTTGTGTTCTCCTTCCCTCCAAAACAAATTCCTAAAATCTTAATTTTGGTCACCAGCCAAGGCTGGCGTCATGTCAACAGGTGCCCTACGTGAATAATGCTCCATGGTGCCCCCCTCCATTGCCCATGGCTCTCCCACTCCCAATCATGTGCTTCTTCATCCTGGCCTACCTGTAGCACTCCGACTACTTTTTTCTTCCTTTTTCTCACAAGGTGTCTTACTTTTCAGTTTTTTTTTTCCCTACATGTATTCATTCATCCAACAAATTTTACGTAATCAAGAATATTGACAACTGAGTGGAAAACTACATTAAGCTGGACAGTGTGGGCTGCAAGAAGCCATGGGTCTTTCTAGATGCTTTTCTGAGGTGCATTTTACATTTTTACATCCAATGATGGCCCGAACAAAACTCATTAAGGAAAGAAATCCAGTCTTGCTTTTCAACTCTGGTACTCTCTGAATCCTTGTAAAGTTGCCTAACTGATCAAACCTACACCAACACCTAGGGTGGAAATAACTGCAAGTCGATGGTTTGAGGGCAACAAGGACCCCAGTAGCCATGGTGATTCTAGATGATCAGAGGTAGATTTTACAGTTGTTTTAAACAACCTTTTCAAGCAACGATAGCCTGAATAAAAATCACAATTAATGAAGAAATGCAGTCTTGCTCTTTAACTTTGTTTTTCCTCTGAATCTTTTCAACATAACCTAAATTATGAAGAAATAACTGATGTAGAAATAACTGGAGTATGAGTGTTCTAGATGCTCTGGGGTACCATTTTAGTATTTTTTAACCCACCATTTTATTTAATGACGGTCTGAACAAAAATCATGATTAATAGAAGAAATTCAGTCTTGCTCTTCAGCTTTGGTTTCCCTTGAATCTTTTCTACACACTCTCACTAAGGCTACTCTGTAATAACACTGAATTCTTTCAGAACACCAACCCAAGACTACACCGCAAAAACTAAATTAAGATGGGCCTATAAATGGTATGAGTTGTATATTTGAGCCTTTTTTTCCCAACCTTTTGATTTAATGATGGCCTGAACAAAAACCATACATAAAGAAATTGCATTTTTTGTATCAAGGAAGAAATGAATTGTATTCAAAGCTTAATGTTCAAAGTTAACCAAACAGTAGAGCACAATAAACACAAGACAAAAGCTTGCGATGATGCATAATAGTACTGCTCCCTATGGCACCTTAAAAAGGTAGTCACTTTCTGCGTATCCCAGCCTGCTATTAAACTGTGATGCAAATAAAGTGGAAAATGGACAACAGTCAAGTATTTCAAGTCACTGTTGTCATAAGTATACACACCATGCTTCCTCACCCCTATCCACAAAAGACAGTCACCTTCTGTGGATCCCTCTGCTACACTTGGACAAAACTGAAAATAAAACATATAGAACATATTTTCTGTCAGTCATATTTAAAAAGAACTCTTCTTTACCCTTCCACAGAACACAGTCACCAGAATATGCATTGGATGTTTGTGAGAAAAATGAAAAAAAAAAAAAAAAGAAAAACAGTAATGTTTCCAAAGCAAAAAATAAACAATGGCAGACAACTAGTAGTCCATGGTATTTCTCACAAATGCACACCAATCATGAAAAGCAAGAATAGTAAACAGCAGATAATCTAGTTTTTTTCCTCCACAGACAGAGTCAGCCAGCAATTATCACATTCTGGTGTCCACGTTACTTCTCACAATACACACAACTCCTGCAAAAACTATAGTTATGTACTTAAGTAAATGCACGATGTCTGATTTTTGACAGGTTCAAACATATTGACTGTCGGGTCTGACTAGATTAGACCTAGGTGAAAACTTCAAAAGTTTCTTCAGATCCTAAGCTCCGACTCCTATCCTACCCATAATTACCTTAGATGCGCAGATCGAGTTTGCTCCCCCTCCCATTGTGATACATCAGTAACAAGCAATGAAAAGAACCATCCTAACAATGAACCCCTAAAATTAGATGGTTCTAATCTGTTGAGGAAAAGTGGGTACAATCTGGTATAACTGTGCACAGACAGGGCATAAAAGTCCTCTCAATCATCTTGAAACCATATATGACAATCTAGAAAGGGGTGGGAGGGAGTTTGAACTCATCAATGTCATCAATGGATAGTCCTCTGTTAGACATTGCTGAAGCAGAAACTGGCCTAGTTGTGTGAACTTTTGGTTTGCCAGACAAGGATAGATTCATCTTACTACAGACAAAGAAGATGCAATCTGACAGCCATGTACTCAAAGCAATCTTAGTGAGTGCCTTCCACAACTTTGGTTAAGAAAATGAAATTAACAATAAACAATCTTTTCTGAACTGTTTTAACACACACATACATACATATATATATATATATATATATATATATATATATGACTGATATACAAAATGGGTCTACTTTGTTTCATTGAATCTTGTACTGAAAACTCATTTCACTGAACAGCAGTTAGTATATATGGGACTGTGCAGAGTACAGTAAAAGCAGGGTTGACATTTTGGCCGGCTAGGGACAAAGTGAGGACCAAAAAAAAGGTCTTTCATGCTAAGTGAGGACCAAAAAAAAAAGTCTTAAGGTCTTTAAACACGGAGCTACTTCTGTTTATTACGGAACATCAAGCAGTTCAGCGTTTACCAATTTTTGATTGGCTCGAATGCCGGTATACGAGCCAATCAAAAAACGGAGGTGCGTTTAATGCGGAACAAAGTAGACCCATACAGATCTCTCTCGCTTTATATATATATATATATATATATATATATATATATCTATATCTATATATCTATATATCTATATATCTACCTATCTATATATCTTATATATATATATATATCTATATCCACATACACACACACACACACACACACACACACACACACACACACACACACACACACACACACACACACACACATATATCATTTGAGCTGCATGTAGAAAACTAATACATTCTGCAAGTATTCTCTTTTGTTTGAATAACTGGGAAAAAAATGTAAGCAAGTTAGATTAACTTCAGATGTCATCTTAGGAATAAAGGATGCGTTATTTCTAAGGGAAACCTATTTTTCAGAAATACCAGATATGGAGGCTTACATGAAAGAGCCTTGTAACTCCAAAATTCCCCTGGTTGGTGTTACTGCCATTAGAAAAAATGTTTTCCAATTCAGAAAGCTTAGATCTGATGTGATTGCGGGTTCAAATGGAGCTTGTGCCAAAGCTTGAATCCTAATGGCAATGTGCCATGGAGGAGCTGGGTTTCTAATGGGAGATCCTAATAGCTTCTTTCAGGAAAGCTTTAGAAATTTTCAGTGAGCTATTGGAATGACTAAGTTCAATATGAATGACAGAAATTGCCAAGTGTACCTTGAAGGTGACAAAACTGGAACCTTTATCAAAGGGATGAGATAAAATTTAGTACGGCTAGAACAATTATTGAAAACGGGTCCAGATCTTTAGAGTATACCAAAACTGAGAATCTCTTCCATTTACTCTGGTAAATGTTTCTAGTAGACTGTTTCTGAGAAGCAGAAAGACTCTATATTACCGCAGGGAAAGTATAGCATCTCTGGCTATGCTTAAAATTGGAAGAACCATGCGGTTAACTTCACGGAGTTCTGATCCAAAAAAGGCAGTCCAAATGGTGGGTCAGTGTGTTTGGATAATGATCCAACATCCAAGGGGATGTACAAGTAGAGGCCAAAGGTAGGGGAACCACGCCTGTCGGAGCCAAAAAGAGGCAATGAGGATTACTCTGGTCTTGCACTGCTATCAGAAAACATTGTGAAGACATCACCCACTGTCAGACTCTCATGGCCTCTCAGCATACAAGATAAGAACGTGTTCCCCCTTGCTTGATGTACCATACCACCTTCATGTTGTCTGCCTGCATGGAAATTACACCTTTGGTGAGGAGACCCTGAAATACCTAGGAGGACCACCCTCAAGTTCAGACACCAATGTGAAGAGTAACCTCTTGGAATGACCATATACCTTGGATCATTCTCACTTTGAAGTGTCCCCCTCCCAACCTAGAAGGGGCACAATTGTGGTCACTGTTGCAATTGGCAAATCTGACTAGTAAGGGTGACCCCTCCATTGCAGTTGGGGATGTTGCTCATCAAGCGACCTGTTTGCAGACCTGAGTAATTTGCATTTTAGACTGCAAAGTGTGAATGGACTGAGACCACTGTACTGCTAAAGTATATTGCAGTACTCGTGTGAATTGTGTACGCCATGAGGCCTAACAGATGAAGAACTAACCTCACTGGTGGTGATGGATAATGCAGTACTTGTAATACTGTGAAACGAAGAGAGAGAACTCTGGGTTGGAGAAGACTGTCTGTAGTCTAGGTGGCATTCTATAAACTCTATACTCTTGTGTTGGTGTTAGGAATAACTGAATCTACCAAAATGCTGACAAAGTCCAGTAGCAACTAGAGTACTAGGTCCAGGTGATGCAACAGTACATGCTTTGAGGTAGCAGTGAGAAGTCAATTGTCAAGGTATGGGAAGACCTACATCCTCAGGAGATGCAGGTGTGCTGCTACCCCTGCCATGATCTTTAACACCCTTGGGGCTATGATGAGACATAATGTCACTGCCTAGAACTGGTGGTGACTGGCTCCCAGCCAAAGGATGAGAAATCTCCCTGACTGCTTTGCTGTTTTTCAGTAAAAGATGTTTTTAATCTTCCAATAAAAAACTTAGATTGAGCGCTTTCATCCCCTGTACAGGGAACTTCATCAGAATCTAATTAAACTCCATAATGTGCTCATTTAAATACTGACTGGAGTGATGATGTCACCAACATTCTCATTTCTTTAAAGGTACCAATGCATTAAACTTGTTCCTGTTCCAAATATGTTACTATACCAACAAACAAAATTCCACTTAGTTAAAATTCAGTTCCACTTACAAAAAACACATTTTATATACATACTATATTATATATACTTGATTTAAAACTGTTTGGATACCAACACTTTAAAATATTTTAATATATTTTTAACAATGTAAGATGTTATGCTAACAACACTTAACTGTATAAGAAGTTTCCCAAATATGTGCCTAAAAGGTAGCTTTCTTAACTAATACTGGTTTAAGGGACACCCTTTTGTTTAAGCCTGGTGTGTGTGTGTGTCTGCTAGTTTTAATTGCCATTTAGTCTCTCTTTCCACTATGTAATTCCCATAGTCACCCCCCTTTAGGGTTTGGCTCAACTTGTTCCAATATGCCAAATAAAAACTGAACACAATTTGTACAACTTATGGAATGTTTGTATAAAGTGTTGTTCATATTTTCTGTAGCAGTCTGAATTTATACCTCTCAACCTCTTAGAGCAAAAAATCTGGACAAAGCTTAAAATGATGGGGGGACAAACAGGGACAGATTTTAAATATTGCTCTTACGAACATAGAAAGTTGATAGAATAATAGGTTTTGCATTAGCATGAATTTTGTGAAGGATGTGGAGTCTCAAACTCAAATATGTGTCATTATTTAATGACTTCAATCCTCAGCTATTTACCAGAAAGGCACAGATTTTAGGAGGAACACAACAAAAATATGAGGCAAAAATCTGGACATTCTGTGAAAATCTGTACAGTTGAGAGGTAGGAGTCTGATACTGATGTTCGTATATCCTGTCCCCAAGTCGTCTTTTGGTCTTCCTTATATAGTAAGCTGGGCAGGATTTACACACTGCCAAATAACCCCTGATGTTTGACAATTGCCCTTTTTAAAGCTCACTTTTGATCTCAACATATTTTGTAAAGTCAATGTGTTCTTATCTTGAATGTATTTATATAGTGAGCAAGCACATTTAGTGGTACCAACATTTTCTTTTGCCTTACTTTTAGTGGTTTGTTCAAAAACGTCTTTAAGGTTAAAGTCTGTTTTATATACAAAAGTTGGTTCATTAAATGCCACTGATACTATTAAAATAGCCCAATTGTTCTCAAATATCCTTTTCACTTGGCTTAACTTGTCCACAAAATGGAACCACCATAGCCCTCTTATAATTTTTCTCTTGACTAGATGCCTCTTTTGCTTGTACTACATTACCTAATAAGGATTTGAATTTTACACCCCACTCTAACCTATTCCAAATTTTTCTCTACCACACTAACTGGATACCCTCTTTCATAAAACAGATGGGCTACTTTTTGTAATTCAACCATCAATATCATTAGCATCACAGGTCATACAGGCAACAGAAACCAATTGACCTTTGACAATATTGTTCTTTTGATGACGGGGGTGATTACTAGTATATGCTAAATAGGAATTACTAAACGTAGGTTTCCTATATATGTTTGATTTAAATCCATTTGTGTCTAAATAACTAATACTTTTCCCATTACTCGTGCAAGTGAACTTCAAAATGTGGACGAACTATTCAAATACTCAAGACAGTCTCTTTTGTTAACCTCCATCTCTGTCCACAGAATAAAATTATCACCCAAAAAATGCACATACAAACTAACATACTTAAACCACTCGCTAGGAAATACTTTGGTCTGTTCCCATTCCAGTAAAGGATCAAAAATGGGGACAGTTTTTAAAAATTGCTCTTACAAACTTGGAAAGTTGACAGAATAGCATGTTTTGCATTAGGTTGGGTGGCAGGATGCCAGGGTAAACCTATGGGCTAGGCTTGTAAAGGTTCCAGGGCCATTAGCCTAGTACACACCTACAAACCCATGAATTTTCTGAAAGCTATAAAGTTTGAATCTCAAATGTCTGTCATTTTCTGACTTCACTCCTCAAAAATTTGTCAATGATTTGCCAAAAAAACACAATTTGCATGAGAAACAGACCAAAAATAAGTGGCAAAAATCCGGGCATTCTGCAAAAATCTGTGCAGTTGAGAGGTATGTCTTTGCGGAGTAGAAAAGTGGACTCTACTGCAGAGAGAATCTTGCCATCTTGTTGACTCCTGGAGAGTAGGTCTGACTTTAGGTGCAAAAAAAGGTTGAGCCTTTATAAGTGCCATTTACAAAGGTCAACTTAAAGCCTTCCACAAAGTCAAAGAGACACATCCAGGCATGGCAGTGCATAATGATGCCAGTGCCTGCTGCTCTGGCCAGGTCGACAGCTGCATTAGACAGTAAATGCATGGCCACATTCGAGGAGGGCTGCAGGGTGGAAAGCTGAGAGTCCACTGTTTTCTGAAGATCTGCAGGCAATATCCCTGAGAGAGACTCAGATTTCTTTGGTCAAGTCTCTCTGGAATCAGTTTAAATAAGACAAATAATTCAGTGATCTAAGGTCAAAGGTCAAAGACGTACAGGTCTGCTTCCCAAATCTGAGGAGGATGAACAGATGGTTCAGAATTAGAAAGGACAATGGCAAAGCAGATCTCTTCAGAAACCAGCTGTCCCTGGCCAACAAGATGAGGAAGCCAACCAAATCTCAGTGTTGACTCACCCCCCTCAGAACTGGGTGATGATACTTTGGCTCAAAGTCTCATCTCGATCTGAAGACACCAGTGTCGAGAGAGACAAGGAAGCAGTGGGCAAAGTCGTGAGTAGCTCCACTGTCAAAAAGGTGTTCCGGTTCCAGTCAGATCCAATAACGCTGGACCTGAAGGGCAAGTCAATACAGAGTCCAGAAGTTGAGGTGTAAGTTGACCAAAACTCAGTACCTTTTCAAGGGATGGCAACAGGAAAACCCCACGCTGGTTTTGCCCCCTCAACAATTCATTATCCTATCAACATCCAGTTCTGTGAGGCCTTGAGATGACTGAGTAGATTATACCACCCAATGGTGGTCAGGAGCATCTCCTTCCCTAGAGGATAAGGAAGTGTAATTTAGGATTCACCAGTCCTGGTGAGTATCTGGCTCATGGAGAAGGTAATCAGACTTCTCTAGTCATGGGATCCAGTCGAGCAATTTTTGGATTGGGACAGAGCAAAGCTGTTGCTTCCGGTGAATGTTTCTTAGACTTAGTGGGTAACTCATTCCTCTCTTTCTACCTCTTATCCTTACTGTACTCTTACCTCTTCTTGCCCCTTAGGTTTTAGGGTAATCTGTCTTGGACAGGGATGCTGAAGTCATCGATGGGGTACCCCCCCCCTTGTCTATGACGGGAGGAGCCCCTTTAAGTTTATCCCTTATCGTCTGAAGGGTGCTGGCACTAAAGATGGCACAGGACTGACAGTCCACATCAAAAAAGGTGCAGAGCCCAAGCAATATATACATGTGGAGTGTGGATCCTGGGGTGGTAGTTGATACCCACACTCCAAACAGTTCTTGAATCCAGTGAATTCAGACATAGTGAGGATAACCTAGAAATAAGAGGATTACACGCCTGAATAGTGTTTTACTCTGACAAAAAAACTGCTACAATATAGATACGATAAATGTATAGATAGATATAGGTACATACATGCACACACACATACAGTGGATAGCAAACGTTTACACACCCCTGTTAAAATGCCAGGTTTTTGTGATATAAAAAAATGGGCCCACAATAAATCATTTCAAAACTTTTCCCACCTTTAATGTGACCTATAACCTGTACAATTCAATTGAAAAACAAAGAAATCTATTAGGGGAAAATATAAAGAATAAAAAAATGCACAATACGCTAAGTGTGCACACCCTTAAACTAATACTTTGTTGAAACACCGTTTAATTTAATTACAGCATTCAGTCTTTTTGGGTAAGAGCATCAGCATGGCACATCTTGACTTGGCAATATTTGCTCACTGTTCCTTGCAAAAGCACTCCAAATCTGTCAGATTGCAAGGACATCTCTTGTGCACAGCCCTTTTTAGGTCACCCCACAGATTTTCTGTTGGACTTAGGTCTGGGATCTGACTGGGCCATTCCAAAACTTTAATTTTCTTCTGGTGAAGCCATTCTTTTGTTGATTTGGATGTATGCTTGGGGTCACTGTCATGTTGAAAGGTGAACTTCCTCTTCAGCTTTCTAGTAGACACCTGAAGGTTTTGGGCCAAAAGTGACTGGTATTTGGAACTGTCCATAATTCCCTCCACCTTGACTAAAGCCCCAGTTCCAGCTGAAGAAAAGCAACAAAGCATGATACTGCCACCACCATGCTTCACCGTGGGGATAGTGTTCTTTTGGTGATGTGAAGTGTTGTTTTTGCTCCAAACGTACCTTTAGGAATTGTTGCCAAAAAGTTCAGCCTTGGTCTCATCAGACCTTAACACATTTTCCCACATGCTTTTGGGAGACTATGCATTGTTTTGTAAATTTTAGCCAGGCCTGGATGTTTTTCTGTGAAAGAAAAGGCTTCAGTCTTGCAACCCTACCACACAGTCCAGACATAAGGAGAATACGGGAGATTGTTGTTACATATAGTACACAACCAGTACTTGGAAATTCCTGCAGCTCCTTCAGTGCTGCTGTACATCTCTTGGCAGCCTCCCTGACCAGTTTTTGTCTTGTCTTTTCATCAATTTTGGATGGATGTCCAATTCTTTGCAAAGTCATTGTTGTCCCGTATTTTCTCTACTTTTTGATGACTGTCTTCACTGTGTTTCACGGTATATCCAATGTTGTTGTCGGTCTTTCGGCTTTTCCCGGTTAGGGGTAGCCACAGCGGAACTCCGGTCCGCTAATGTCTGGCAGTAGATTTTCATGAATGCCGAGGTGCCAGCTCGACGTTCAACAAAGGCACGCCCATTTACGCATGTCTTTCAAACGCCCACCCAACCGTGGGGAGAAAATGCCAATTCCACACAGAAGGCACTCCCCGCAATCCAGCCGAGAATCCAACGGGAGAATCTCTTACTGTGAGACAACAACACTACCGCTGCACCACCGCAGATAGGTTCCACGGTATATCCAATGCTGTGGAAATTTTTTTGTACACTTCTCCTGACTGATAACCTTCAACAATGAGATCCCTTTGATGGTTTGTAAGCTCTCTGCGAACCATGGCTTTTGCGGTAGCACGCAACTGAGTAAATGTCAGGAAAATCCTACTAGGACAGCTGAACTTTACTTGGGGTTAATCAGAGTCTCTAATTGATGGCAGGTGTGTACCCAAGAAGACTGAATGTTGTAATTAAATCAAAAGGTGTTTCAAGAAATAATTAGTTTAAGGGTGTGCACACTTATGCAACCAGCTTACTGTACTTTTTTTTACATTTTTCCCCTAACAGATTTGGTTTTCAATTGAACTGTACAAGTTATAGGTCACATTAAATGTGGGAAAAGTTTTGAAATTATTTATTGTGGTCTCATTTTTTTATATCACAAAAACCTGGCATTTTAACAGGGGTGTGTACACTTTTTATATCCACTCTACTTTCATCCAGCAGCGAACTCCAAACCTCACTCAACAGTTTAGCCACACATTGCGGTATGCAAGTTGTTCCAGAAATCAAAAAGCCAGAAACATTTCCAAATATGTGGTTGATCACTGCCAGCAGCACTAAAAAATACTTACTACATTATTACTGTCTTTACATCTCATCATTCCTCATTCTCTCAAATGTCTGTAATTCTGCAGAATATCTCATATTTTTATTCTATCTGCATCTCTCTACCCTAAAAAAATTTGATGTTATGGAAAAGAGTATAGGCAGACGTAGAATACTGCACTCAAACAATACAGCCAAGCATTTGTATTTCAAATTACTTGAAAAATTAATCACAAAGATGCAAGCCTTCAATCCTGACTGCTATTGGTTTGCGTGCCTACATTTGAAAGTTACACAAAGTCTCCTCTCAGTTACCTCTCAACATTCATGATGTACCCTCACCTAAATGGTCAAATCAAGTGCAGTACCTCGCCGTGGGGTGCCATCACACTCCAGGCTTACTTTATTTATATTTAAGAGCAATGAAATGCACAATATGTTTGACTGCTCTAAAACATTAATAAACATAGAAAGTGTGTCATTAGATGAATAGAGCCCTAGGTGGCAGGCAAACTTGTCAATCATCTAGCAACTTGTCAAAGTGTAAGGCCGGTCCTGTCAACAGCTTCTCCTTTGGTTAATAAAAACATGCCTGAACAGTACATAGTATTAAACATTTTTCACTGCTTGTACCTTAACTATCCATAGTCGCACTGAAGCGCTTCTAACTTCCCAATTTTTGTATTACCTTTTTTTTGATCTTTACCCACAAATCCTTAGTTGGCATAATAGAATTCTTTTAATCCAAACTCCTAAATATTTTGTCTTATGTCCCCATAAACAGTCTGATCCAATAATGCTGGTACTACTAAACAGACTTGTGTGTTTGAACATTTAACCACTGTAGCCTTTTATCTTTATTCTACATCCTGAAGAAACTTGAAACTGTCTCAGAAATGTTCCATAAGACTGAAATATAATTTCCTGGACTTATCAAGTACAAAATACCATCTGCAAATAAGATTAATTTTGAATACCATACCAGTTATATCCTGGAATTTGTAAATCCCCTATTATTTGCCTTAAACTTAGAATCGCTGGCAAAGAAAAAGGGGAAAGAACACATCTCTGCCTCTGTTCAAAAACAGCTTGCTAGAGAGGAACCCTCCCGACCTTGACTCAAGCCTCCAACCCCTTCATTTACCTATCTAATCAATTTGGTTATTCCATCAAGAAAAGCAAATGTCATTGCCCTACTCATAAAATGCCAGCTATCAAATGTGCCTCTGCATTAAGACCAACGACAGTGGGGCCTTCTTGCACTGCTTCCCCTCTGGATTATCAGTGTTCTGTTAACTGTGTCAAATGTTTGCCTGCCATCCACAAAACCACACTGATCCAGATCCGTCAGTTTTGGAAACACCTCAGCCATTTTCTTAGCTAGTATTGAAAGAAGACTTTATAATCATGGTTCAAAATTGAAACTGGTCTATATGAAGTTGGGTTTAACAGTCTTTGCCCTTATTAGATAGTACAGTCACTACAGCTTTATTCCAAGATGCTGGTAGTCCCTTCTTTTAAAAATATTGTTAAACATAAGCTGCTAGGGTGGCCACGGTAGTGCTGCGGTTAGCATTGCCGCCTCACAGCAAGAGGTTCTTTGGTTCTATCCTCGGCTGGGTTGCCTTCTGTGCGGAGTCTGCATGTCCTCCTTGTGGTCGCGTGGGTTTCCTCCTGGTGGCTCAGGTTTCCTCTCATCCCAAAGACATGCTGTAGGTGGACTGGACACTCTAAATCAGCCCTAGGTGTGAGTGCGTGCATTTGTGTGCCTTCTGTGGAAGGTTGGGTGTCCGGCTGGCAACTCGACACCGTAAAACTCCACTTCCAATCATGAGTGGACAGGTGATCCGCTGTGGTGACCCCTAACCGGGAAAAGCCGAAAGAAGAACTAGTTAAACATAGGCTGCCAGATTTTTATCCCTTTCTTCTCTCTACCAGCTGTTCCTGCAGATGTCCCTGACTGATTACACATCACCATTTTTATTGCATCCCCTCCCATTTTAGCTATTAATTCTTGGCCTTCATCTTCTTCTAACATTAGCATATTTAAATCTTCCATAAATATTTCCATTTCTGTCTTTCCTTGGTTGCCCCATTCCACTGCTTTATATAAACTTTCACAGAATTTGCAATATACAGTCAATACCTTTACAGGTTCTCATTTTTCTAGTCATTGACCCCCCTAAGTATAATACCTCTTACAATTTTCTGTTGCCCAGGTCGTGCTGATAGTTTTTGTGCTCTGTGGTCATCAAAAATACTTGTTTAATAACAACCTTTCTAAACACACGTATTTTATCTAAATACTCCCCGACTTTCCATTTAGCACTCAACTGATCCTCCTCCTCTTGCTCTGGAAGACCCCCACCCTTTATTCTACAATACTTTAAGCTTTAATAATCCATCTAAACAACTATCACTTTTTTTCTCACATCTCTCATTTCTATTACATTTTTAAATTCCATTTTCATTTTATCACAATCCTCAAGTATCTCTTCTAAAGAAATGCCCCTCTTCCACAGCTCTTAAATAAATTTCCACTACCTAGTCCTTAAATCCTCTCTTTAACAGGCAAGTACGAAAGTGCCAGTGCCACATTTGTACTTGATTAACCAGCATCTTTATCTTGGTCTTTACTGGCACATGACCTGAAATAGTTAACTGTATGCATTTCAAAATGTTTAATTCAATACCCATGATTCTGTGAAATATAATTTCTGTCCAGTATCCCAGTTACTGTAACTTGGTGAATACTACTTAAATTCTGTCAGGGTTCCTATTAGTATTTCACATCTTCCTTCCCAAATTTTCTCAAGCATTTCTTCAGAAATATACCCTTTGTCACGTTCCCTACCAAGTCACCCAGATACATCTTCCCAATTGCATATTAAGTTCCAGTCCCATGAATAATATTCCCTGTTGTAAGTTAATTACCTCTTCCATAATTTTTCTTAAGTTCCTTAATAGGTTAAAGATAAATACATGCCAATGTTAATCCCATCATTCCATGCCAATACTTATTACCACAAAATCTACCATTGTTATCTTTTCTTCTATTAATGGTGCTCCTCATACAACCAGTATCACCAACTCCTTTCTCTTTGTCTCAGACACTCTGCAGAACAACCATTCTGAAATCCTTTTTCAAATTCACATGTTCATTTCAATCCAACTGTGTCTCCTTTAACATTGCTATTTCTACCTTACATATCTTAATATAATTCAATAAACTTTACTTCTTGTCCATACCTACAATAACATTCATATTCCATGAAATTATTGATAAAGCAGTTGTTCTGATAAAATGCTATTACTTTCACATATTAATCACAGCATTTTTTTTATGTGCATTTTCAAACTGCAACTTTCATGCACACATTTATGTTTGGCAAGTTGACCTTAAATGCAATTGCAGCTCCCTGCCTCTGTGTGGACCGATCATGCACTTCCAGACTTTTTGCTTCATTAAAAACACTGGAAAATATGCATGTGTTCTTTTTGTTTTCCCCAACTTATTTTAACTCATGGTAAACACAAACTATATGCACTTTCCAAAAGGGGGAAAGTACAGTTGTGTACACTTACGATAAATGTAGATGTTAGAGTGTATTCACTGTTTCAGTCATTACATTTGGGTAATCTGTTAATCAGGCCGACTGAGGGCAACCTGCCAGCAAAGTCTTGGGTCCTGCGTCGGTTGCTGTCCCTTCTTCCATGACGTTGGGGGGTATAAAACATGCAGCCGCCGCCATTACATCAGTTTTTCTTGCCCCGGATGTCAGGTGCCCCCCCAAATGAGGAGCAAAATATACAAGTAATTAAAAACACAAATATACCTCCAAACAAAAGCAAATGCACAAAAAAGGCTTTTAAGCATTGTAAAAGAAAGTAGAGATATAGTAAGAAAAAAACGGGGGGGCTGGAGGGAGGGCAACCTGGACTGCAACAGTGAATACACTCGAAAATCTACATTTATGGTAAGTGTACACAACTGTACTAAGTTCTTAGTGTTTCACTGTTGCAGTCATTACATTTGGGTAGATTCCCAAAGCTATGGTTGGGAGGATGGATTTATACCGCATTAGGACCAGCTATAAGGCCCTGTAAAACAGCAGTGACAAAGCCAGCTCTGGATTTAGAGAAAACTGGAAAGTGATAATGCTTGGTGACACTATGAATGGAACTCCAGGTAGCAGCTTCTAGAATATCCCTGGTAGGAACACCTCTGAGAAAGGCTGTAGAAGTAGATGCAGCCCTGGTGGAATGAGATCTGCTCCCCTAGGGGATAGGTTTTTCCATGGTGCTTACAGCACAAATGAATACAATGGCTTATCCACTTAGAAATGGTTTGTTTTGAAATAGCCTTCCCCTCTGCCCCTGCAGCAAATGCTACCAGCAGCAGTTCAGATTTTCTTCGAGATTTAGTCCTGTCCAAGTAGAATCTAAGTTGTCTGTGTACATCCAATTAATGCAGAATCCGCTTTCCCTTGTTCTGTGGATTGGGAAAAAGTTGGAAAATTAATGGACTGATTAAGAGCCACACTGGATACCACCTTGGGTATGAAGGATGGATTGGTTCTGAGTGACACCCTGTCCGCATGAAAGATGATGAAAGGCTCCACTGCCATAAGGGCCTGTAATTCAGATATCCTTCTAGCTGAAGTGATTGCTAAAAGGAAGGCTGTTTTCCAGGAAAGAAATTGCAGCTGGCTCGAAAGGGGTAGAGCTTGTTTCTCCAATACAAAGTTAAGGTCCCAGACAGGGGTTGGAGCTCTCCTGGGTGGTTTCAAGTTTTTGACCCCTCTGAGATACTGCTTTAGCAGAGGATGAGAGGGGGGGGTTCTGTGTTGTAATGAGCTGAAATGGCTGAGGCATGGATTTTTATGGAGGAAAGAGACATGCCCTTGTGAAGCATCTCAGTTAAGCATTGCAAAATCTGAGGTAAATTGGGCGCTGCTGTGCTCATCCCTTGACACTGATTCCAGGCACAGAATCTTTTCCATTTGTCAGCATAAGATTTTCTAGTACTAGGTCTTCTTGCCTCCAAAATGACATCATCAAAGGTTTGCTGAGGGATGCTAAGGGGGGATTTAAATGATTAGCCAAGCTGCAAGATTCAATGTTTGGAGCTGACGGTGCAGAATTTGGTTCTCCTGCTAAGACAGTAAAGGAAGGTGTCTGAGGCAGGTGCCATGGAGAAATTTGTGACACACTGCGCAGGAGTGGGTACCAGTGTTGGCGAGGACCGTCTGGAGCGATCAGAATCAATTTTGGTTTGTCCTGTTTGACTTTTAGTAGAACGTTAGAGAGCAGAGGCAGAGGGGGAAAGGCACTGACTGATAGGCTTTTCCAGCTGAAGGACACAGCATCCACTTTCTAGGCTTTTTTGTGAGGAGTTCTTGTGCAAAATTTGTCCAACTGGTAGTTCTGGGGTGAGGCAAAAAGATCTATGTCTGGGCTCCCCCATTTGCATGTCAACATGTTGAAAATATGTGGTTCCAGTTTCCATTCATGTGGGTCTATGAGATTTCGGCTTAGTTCGTCTGCCAGAATATTCAGCTTTCCTGGCAGGAATTGTGCTTGTAGTTGTACCTGGTAGCTCAAGGCCATGTTCCACAATGCCATGGCTAGTCTGCAGAGGGGGTAGGAATGTGTACCCCCCTCCTTGTTTATGTACCACATAACCATGGTGTTGCCCATCTTTACCATTAGTTGTCCTGGATGAAGGTAGTCCTTGAAGGCTGTCAGTGCGTTCTGTACAGCTAGCATTTCTTTTTGATTGATATGAAGGTGCATTTGATTAGGGCTCCATTTGCCCTGAATGCATTTCCCTGCCAGATGCGCCCCCCCATGCATAGTCTGATGCATCTGTAGTTAGGGTTTGGGTGACAGGGGGTGGTGTGAATGGCAGTCCCTTGTTTTGGTGGCAGGCCTCTGCCCACCATAGGAACTCTAGGCGCAGGCAAGGTATGACAGGAATCATTGTTTCCAGGCTGTGACAATGCTGACTCCATAAACTTTTTAAGTACCACTGAAGTTTCCTCATATACAGTCTTGCATATGGAATTAGAAGAATGCAGGAGGCCATGAACCCCAAGGCTTGCAATATTTGTCTTGCAGATAGCAGGGTTTTTGTGGCCACCTGTTTGAAGTAAGTCACCAAATGAATTTGCTTTTCTGGCATAAGGAAAGCCATATGGGCAGTTGTATTCAAGCTTGCACCCAGAAATGTAATTTTTTGAGAGGGTACCAGTTGTGATTTCTTTTCGTTTATGGTGTACCCTTGACAAGTTAGAACTCTTTTTACAAACGCCAGATGTTTTAGAAGAATGGCCTGGTTTTCTCTGAATTAGACAATCGTCCAGGAATGGATATATTTGAATATTTCTTTGTCTGCAAAATGCAATTACTGGAGCCACACACTTTGTGAATACCCTGCGCGCAGTAGACAAGCCAAAGGGCAGTGCAGAGAACTGCTTTGAAGCGTAGGTATCTTCTGCAAGATTCCCCGATTGGGATATGTAGGTAAGCCTCTTTTAAATCTAGAGTTGCCAATCATGCATCCTTGTCTAGTATACGAAGTAACTGGTGAAGAGTCAGCATCTTGAATTTTGGAATGTCCAGAAAGGTGTTTAGAGTAGACAGGTCCAGAAATGGACACCATGATTGGTCTTTTCTGGGTACCAGGAAAAGTCTGGAATAAAAACATTGTCCCTTTTCTTCTTCTGGTACCATTGAATAGCCCCCATCTTTAGGAGGGAAAGTACTTGTTTCTGAGCCTCTGCCCACTGATGTGGGGGCAGGTCTGGCCACCCGTTTGGAGTTGGCAGCGTGTGGAAATGAAATCTGTATCCCTTGGACACTATATCTAAAACCCATTTGCCCTGGGTTATAAGTTGCCAGTTTTTTGCATGAAGAACCAGTTTTCCCCCCAAAGGGGCGGCTGAGAGGTAAGTGCTTGGTAATCTTAAAGGAAAGTCATTGAGACTGTTTACCATAAGGTGGTTATTATTTCCAGATTTGGAAGTGGAAGCACCCCATTGCTTAGTTCTGAAAGTCCCTTGGGACTGAAACCTGGTGCTTTTGGAGTGCCTGGGTTTGGCTTGAGTGGCTATGGAAGGAGCTGGAAAGGACCAGTTCTTGGTAGGCCAGTGCCTACAAAATCTCGGAGGTTGAATTTGTAAGAAATCTTTCACAGTTTGCATAGAATTAGCTTTATCTTCCATCTTTTTTAGAACTTCGTCAGCCTTATTGCCAAACAGACGGTCCTGCTGCAAAGGCGCATCCGACAGTTTTGCTTTAACATGATCAGGCAGAGATTGCTCCTTAAGCCAAGCATGCCTTCTAAGCACAGACCCAGTAACAGCATACCTGCATGAAGCCTCTAAAGAATCAAAACCACATTGCAAAGTATGTTTTCCAACTTGTTTAGCTGAATGCAATAAATCCTGTAAATCTTTATTTTCCACACAGTCAGAAATCATCATTTTCTGTTTAAGCAGTCCCATGATATGCTGTTGATATTTTAGCATATGGAATTGACAGTTTAAAGCCCTGATTGCCAAGGTTGCATAAGTATAAACATTTTTACCCCATCTATCCAGCGCCCTGCAGTCTCTATCAGAAGGGGTAGGATTTTTAGCAGTAGAAGCCTTAATGCCCTTGGGCCCCTGAGAAATGGTTTTGGGGTCTGCAACAGGGTTTTTGAAAAGGAATTTGTGGGAGTCAGGAACCCTGTAGTATCTGTCTGGTTTACTAGGGGCCATGGGCAAGGAATCAGGGGCCATGCTGGATTCCAAAAACACATCAACAATGTCTAGCACAGGAGGTACAGCCAAAGACATGCTGAGAAAGAAGGAAATCCCTAAGCCTCTTTTTGGATTCAGAAAAATCCTGACTTTCCCAGTGGAAATGCTCCCTTAAGGTATGTAAAGTTTCTCCAAACGAAAAATCCTCAGACAGAGAAGCAGAGGGAATGGAATCCTCTGCATCAGAGTCCTCATAAAGTAGGTATGGACAAATCCAGGTCATTAGAAGAGTCAGAAGAAACAGAATCCTGTTCAGAAGATTCATAGTCAAGTTCAGCCCTAGGCCTCTTAGAAGGGGGGGGGGGGTTGACTACCCCTGATTAGAGTAATTAAATCTTCAGCCATTTTGATGATTTGTTTTTTAGGCATAGGGGCCTGAACATGTGGCCTGGGCATCGGTTTTTTAGACATAGATCGAGATTTAGGCCTTAGTATTGAAGGTGGAGTTGGTTTAATATGCAAATCTGTAAGCCTGAATACAGCCTCAGAGGCCGGTGCCTGCACAGCAGCTCTGGACCCATCCAAGGCAGAGACATCCGCGGGTTCCTTAGGTGATGCATCTCGCGGCATTCCAGACTCCAAATGGGTCTCAGTAGAGGCCTGCGAATCAGAAGTAGTGGGTATCAGGGGCTGCGAAAGCTCCTCACGGAGTACCAGCAAACTGGCGACTGGCTTAGGAGAAGCGTTGTCGGCAGTTTTGGACCTCAACAGCCTTTCTCAGACTTTTTCTTTGCGTTTTTTCGGTATTCCAGTAGTCGGATGGCTAACCGACATCATTTCAGGAAAATTAAACTAAGAACCGAAATATTTAGAAGCAAAAATGTACCGACTATGGATAGTGCGCTGATTAAATAAAGCAGAGAACCGACAGCAAGGTACTTCGTGGTCAGGGCCTAGGCAAGGAATACAGTACAAATGAAAATCCTAATGAGGTATTTGCTTCCCACAAGTAATACAATTATTAACTTTTACTGACATCGGTAAGGAGCAAGAAAAAGTTTCCCCAACGGGGTACTTAGCTTTTAGTTGAAGACTTCGGTTCTGAAACTCGAAAACGAAAATTACAGGAGTCGGCCGACTGGCACTTGCGAACTGCTTCTGCTTCGGGCACCGCGCGACAAGAAAGACTGATGTAATGGTGTCGGCTGCATGTTTTACACCCCCTGACGACCTGACGTCATGGAAGAAGGGACAGCAACAGATGCAGGACCCAAGACTTTGTTAATCAGGCTGACTGAGGGCAACCTGCCAGTAGATTACCCAAATGTAATGACTGCAACAGTGAAACACGAAGAACATGTACTCCTCCATATGTGGGCAGATATACCAAAGCAGGCAGCACAAACTTTACCTATGCAAAAGTTAGGTTCATAATCATGCTGAAAATGCATGTTAGAGACAGTGTTTCGTTCTGTGTCCATATCTTCCATTTTTGCCCCATCTTAACATCCCTTCCAGATATGAAGAACAATGTGCATACGCTCAGCTAATTGACTTTTACCCTTAAGAAATGGTGCCTGGGCTCCAATTAAATGAACAGATTTTGCACTGTTATAATTTGTTTTATGACCAATGCTGGAGGTACTTGCTCCCTTACTGAATGGAATTAAATGTGTACTATACGGCTGACATGGACTCAACCCGGTCTTTAGCAATCTTTTTTTATTGTGATGACTTAAGTTGATTTCTGTTGTTTTCTTTTATTTAAAATATGTATAAAAAACATATAAACATAACACACACACACACATTAGTATCCAAAGACAAATGAATAGTTGGATCTCATTGATCACTAGAATGAAAACCTTGAAGATGACAAACTGTAAACAGTTACAGTACAACAAAGCAAAAATTAAGTAAAGTTCACAGCAGGGTACAACGTACCTGCAAAATTTAAATCTCAACACAGATCACTGTAAATCTCTTTCTACTATCAAGGCCATTGTGCATTTTTGTTATAATCTACCTTCTGTATCTAATGGCCCTTTATCAGGCTAAAACTGATGCTGAAAAATGTATTTTGACCAGTCTACCTTCCTGATAAAGTACTCAGTGATGTAGAGTATGTATCAAAGCACACCTCCAATCTAAAATAATGTTAAAGCGAGTGTGCACAGTCATCTAGTTGTGAGAGCAGTGGTGAAACAGCTAGTGCTGCTGCATCACAGCATTTGGTTCTCCAGTTTGTTTCCATACCGATGTACCTCCTTGTCCACAGCATGCATGGTCTTCTTGCCTATGTAGGTTTTTGAGTGCATCGCCAATTTCCTCAAAATCTTAAGTACACTGACATGTAAACTACTAATTATCTGAACTGCCTGTAAGTTGGTATCTATGTGCATATATGCATGGTCTGTGACGGACTGGCAGCCAATCCATGACTAGTTATTCTGCCTTACATTAGTGAGGGTCAGCAAATGTTCCAGCATCAGTCAACAAGAACAGGATAAGCGTGGGGAAATAAATGGATGAGTAACGAATACAGATGTACAGTACGATACACACGTGACTGAATAACTCACTTGTAAGCTTTTTTTAAATCACACAGAGGCAAAGAATTATAAGAAAACAAACCATGTTAACAATTCACAATTACAATCACATACATGCTTTTACACAAGTAATCCAATATTACATACATTTGCTCCATTCCTACCTTCTCTGAAACCTCACTCCTCTTCCAAAACATTCTTCATGTACTGTTCCCACAATTTCCATTTCTTTCTATGTAGTCTGGCTCCTACCCTTTTCTAAAGATCCCACGTACAGTTCTTTTAGCTCTAACAATTCTCACAACCTCAAGAACAGTTGGTTTAGACTTTGATTTCCATTTTCTAGTAACTGCTTTTTTGGTAGCCACCAGAATTAAAATTTAACAAGGCCTTACTATGTCTAGGAAACACAGATCCCATATCCCAAATCAAAATATAAAGTACAGTTGTGTACCTACCATAAATGTAAATGTTGGAGTGTATTCACTGTTGCAGTCATTACAATTGGGTTATCCTGCAGGCAGGCTACCCGCAGTCGGCCTGAATTCCAAAGTCCTGGTCTGGCGTCAGTTGCTTTCGCCTCCTCCCTGACGTCAGTGTGCCAGGGGTATAAAAGATGCAGCCGCCATTTTCTTCAGTTTTTATTGCCCCAGATGTCAGGTGCCCCCAAAAGGGTAGGCTAAGTAAAGTAAAACTCTTCCTTCATCTACAAGCAAATACACCACATAGGCTGTACAGAATAGAGAAGTACAGATAAGTCCCAGCAAAGGAAAGGGGGATGGTGGGTGGGTAACCTGGACTGCAATAGTGAATACACTCGAACATCTACATTTATGGTAGGTACACAACTGTACTATGTTCATCGTGTTTCACTGTTGCAGTCATTACAATTGGGTTGAATCCCAAAGCTAAGGTTGGGCGGCTGGGGCTAAATAGGATTAGGAGAGGCTATGAGGCCCTGCAGAACTGCAGTGGCAAAGCCTGCCCTGGATTTAGAGTAGAGAGGTAAGTGATAGTACTTTGTAAAAGTGTGCACTGAAGTCCAAGTTGCAGCCACTAAGATGTCTTTGGTTGGTACTCCTCTGAGGAAGGCTGCTGAAGTGGCTGCTGCTCTGGTTGAATGTGGCTTAATGCCCTTAGGCACTGATTTGCCATGCTGTGAATAGCAGAAATGAATGCAGTGGCCTATCCACTTTGAAATAGTCTGTTTGAGATAGCCTTTCCTTGTGATCGTGCAGCATATGCCACTAGAAGTTGTTCAGTCTTTCTGAAAGCTTTGGTTCTGTCGAAGTAGAAGCGTAGCTGCCTGTGAATGTCCAAAGAATGCAGAAGGCTCTCACCCTTATTCTGTGGTTTTGGATAAAAGGTAGGCAAATGAATTGTTTGATTCAGGGCCACACTGGACACTACACCTTAGGCATAAAATGTAGGGTTTGTCCTCAGAGAAACCCTGTCAGGATGGAAAATGATAAAAGGGTTCCACAGCCATGAGTGCCTGTAACTCTGAGACTCGTCTTGCAGAGGTTATTTCTAGGAGCACAGCTGTTTTCCAGGATAAGAATTTTATATCAGCTGCAGAGGCTGGCTCAAAGGGAGGCAGTGTAAGTTTTTCCAAGACATAGTTGAGGTCCCAGGCAGGTATTGGTGCTCTCCTTGGAGGTCTTATGTTTTTGGCCCCTCTGAGGTACTGCCTTAGTAATGGATGAGAAAAAATAGGTGGCTCTGTATTGTAATAAGCTGAAATGGCAGAGTCATTAATCTTAATTGATGAAAAGGATAGGCCTTTGTCCAGCACCTCAGTTAAGTATTGCAAAATCTGAGGAATATTTGGTACAATTGTGACAATTCCTTGTGCCTGGTTCCAAGCACAGAATCTCTTCCATTTTTCTGCATAAGATTTTCTGGTGCTAGGCCTCCTGGCCTCCAAAATAACATCCATCACTGCTTTAGAGATAGGTGTGTTTTGAATGGTTACATTATCTGCCATACTGCCAGATTTAAGGTCCTGAGTTGGCTGTGCATGATCCGACTGTTTTGCTGGGTCAATAAGTGAGGAATGTGAGGTAATGTCCAGGCTGGGCATTGAGACCAGTTCTTCAGGACTGGGTACCAGTGCTGGCGCGGCCAGTCTGGGGCAATCAGTATCATTTCTGGCTTCTCTTGTCTGACCTTTAGGAGTACCTTGGGGAGGAGAGGCAGTGGAGGAAAGGCATATACTGTTAAGTTTTTCCAGCTGAAAGACACAGCATCCACTTTCCATGCATGCTTGTGATAAGTCCTTGTGCATAATCTCTGTAGTTGGCAGTTGTGAGGGGAGGCAAATAGGTCTATGTCCGGGTATCCCCAGTTCCTTGTTATCATGCTGAAGACTTGTGGATCCAATTTCCACTTGTGGGGATCCATTAGGTTTCTGCTTAGTTCGTCTGCCAGAGTATTTATCTTTCCTGGCATTAATTGTGCTTGCAGATGTACTTGGTAAGTCAATGCTGTGTCCCACAAAGTCATGGCTAGTTTGCAGAGGGGGTAGGAATGTGTGCCTCCCTGCTTGTTTATGCACCGCATGACTGTAGTATTGTCTGTCTTTATCAATAGTTGTCCTGGATGAAGTAGATCCTTGAAGGCTTTCAGGGCATTTTGAACAGCTAGCATCTCTTTTTGATTGATATGTGGATGTATTTGGCTTGTGGACCATGTACTCTGAATACATCTTCCTGCCATGTGGGCCCCCCCCAAGCATAATCTGGTGCATCCGTTGCTAATGTTTGCCTGGCTGTGGGTAAAGTGAAAGGCTGTCCCTTGTTGTGGCGACAGCCTTTGCCCACCATCGAAACTCCTGTTGCAGGCAGGGAATGAGGGTAATAAGAAGTTATGTACTCACCATAACGTTCCATCTGAGTAGGTAAACTTCATTTGTCTGCAACCTGTGGGATACGGATCCGAGCCGGCAACTTTACAAAGCTTAGATTCAAGCTCCATGCTCCTCCCCTTACCCATAATCCTCTGCCAACCCTGACTGACCTCAGATCAAGTTTGCCCGCAAGCACTATAGTGGATAACTAACTACATTATCAGAAATGGTACATCACTATATGACATGAAACATCTGAAAGTCAGGGGGACGGAGGGGGGGGGAACGGTTGCAGACAAATGAAATTTACCTACTCTGATGGAACGTTATGGTGAGTACATAACTTCTTAATCTGAAGTAGTTAACTTCATTTGGTCTGCAACCTAGCCCCAGCTACCTAAACCTTGGGCGGCCTTCATGGTAGGATATTCCGGAGCACTGCGGAGCCAAAAGAAGTTCTCCCTCTGGAGGTAATGTCCAATTTATAATGATTGATGAAGGTATGAGATGAGGGCCAAGTGGCTGCTGAACAGATATCATCCAAGGAAACCCTGGATTTAAAGGCGGCAGATGTGGCCATAGCCCTAGTTGAATGGGCACGAACTCCTTGAGGTGCGAGCCTGCCGGAATTTTGATACGCTGTAATGATACACTGTGAAACCCATCTCGATAAGGAAACTTTCGCGACCAGTTTACCTAGATTAAATTTGGCAAAGGAGACGAACAACTGGTCGGATTGACTATGACCAGATGTCCTATGAATGTAAAATCTACGTTGTCTGTGCACGTCCAAAGAATGTAGTCAGTACTCCCCTTTGTTCTGGTAGTTAGGAAAGAAGACCGGCAAATTGTTCTGGTAGTTAGGAAAGAAGACCGGCAAATTGATAGATTGGTTAATATTAGATTCAGAAACTACCTTCGGGAGGAAGGAGGGATTGGTCCTGAGGTAAACCCTATCCTTGTGAAAGGCTAAGTATGGGGGTTTCACAGAAAGAGCTTGCAATTCAGATACTCTCCTGGCTGAAGTAATAGCCACAAGAAAGGCTGTTTTCCAAGACATAAATTTGAGGTCTACTTAAGACGCCGGTTCGAAGGGAGGGGCTGTCAGGGCTTGTAATACCAAGGTCAAATCCCATGGAGGTACTGCTTCCTTTATTGGAGGTCTAAGAAGAAAGGTGCCCTTTAGGAACGTTTTGCACAATTTTGTAGTAATCAAAGGACCCATTTCAGTACCTACGTGGTAACGAGAGATAGCTGCTAACTGAGCCTTAACCGTAGAACAGCTAGCTCCGCCATTAAAAAGACCTGAAAAAAGTACAGCACCGCAGGCAAGGGGGCTGTAAAAGGGTCCAAATTATGGCGTTCTGCCCAGATAGAGAAACGCTTCCATTTACTACCATAGACCTGCCTAGTAGAGGGCTTGTGCGCTGCTACTAGGATAGTTTTAACTGGAGAAGAGATACCGGGAGTTCTAGCTACAAGTGGAACTGGAGCAGCCAAGCCGTAAGCTTGAGGCTGGCCAGGTCGGGAAGTGGGAGCCCCTGGGGGTGGGAGATTAGATCCGGAAGGGGATCTAGAATCCAGGGCGGATTCACTCGATGAGACCAGAGGTAAGGGAACCAAGCTTGGCGAGGCCAGAATGGGGCAATGAGGATCATCCTGCTCCCCAACCGACTGGCTTTCTGAAGACGTTTCAGCATGAGGGGAAGAGGAGGGTAGGCATAGAGAAGACCGGGTGGCCAAGCATGCACCAAAGGTGTCCCTCGGGGCTTCCCCGGCAGGGGGAATGAGAGCAAAGTAATTGTTGCATTTTGTGTTTGAGAGAGATGTGTAAAGATCGCAACAGGGCTGCCCCCAAATGGCAAAAATTCGACTCGCTACTCGAGGATCGAGGGACCACTCGTAAGGTGAAAGGATGGTGCGACTCAGTCTGTCCACCAGGATGTTGGTCCGTCCCGGAATGTGCGTTGCAATGAGAAAGCGGTTGGTGGAGATCACCCAATTCCCACACTCTCATGGCTTCTCGACAGAGTGGGTAAGACCTGGTTCCCCCTTGTTTGTTAATATACCATACCACAGACATACTTGTCTGTCTGGATTGCAATTGTTCCTACAGGCAGAAGGCTCTGAAGTGCTTGCAACGACAACAGCACTGCCCTCATCTCTAGAACATTTTATGTGCAATAAGGTCTCCGAATCGTTCCACGTGCCTTGGACCGTCCTGCTCGAATAATGCCCCCCCCCCACTCAAGACGAGAGGCGTCCGTGGTCGCCGTGGCAAAGGGGCATCCCACCTGGAGGTCCGGCGATTGAAGCCACCAAACGAGAGCCCTCTGGCAGGCCCTGCTGAGAGAAATGGGGTGACTCAAGGGGTACTGATGAAGGGAACACTGGACTTGGAGAGTCCACTGTAAAATCCTCATGTTCAGATGAGCCATGGGAAGATGGTTTATAGCGGCTGCCATGGACCCCAGGGCCCTCAGAACCAATCCTGCTGGAGGTTTTGAAGTTTGAAAGATGGCCCGCACATGTGCCCACAAAGTGTGCAACCTGTCGGGAGTTAAGACGACTAGTTGCCTGTTGGTGTCCAGTCTGGCCCCGATAAAATCTATCACCTGAGTCAGGGTGAGAGAGGACTTGTCCGAGTTTATAGTAATCCCTAGTTGCGGAGCAAGGTTGAGAAAGTAGTCCCTGGCTAAGCATAGTAGATGCCTTGTCAGGGCGGTGAGGAGCCAGTCGTCCAGGTATGGGAAGACCTGCATCCCCTGGAGTCTCAGTTGGGCCGCTATCACTGCTAATACCTTGGTGAACACCCTGGGGGCTGAGGTGAGACCAAAGGGGAGGACCCTGAATTGATAATGACTGGCTCCCAGCCGGAAGCGGAGAAACCTCCTGGACCGTTCGTCCATCAATATGTGGTAGTACGCGTCCTTGAGGTCTATGGAGCACATCCAGTCGTTCTCCCGCAAGAGGGGGAAGAATAGACTGAAGAGTGACCATCCGGAACTTTTCTTTGGTTACTGACAGATTTAGTAGGGAAAGATAGAGGATGGGCCTTAGGTCCCCCGTCTTTTTTGGCACCAAAAAGAACCTGGAGTAGTAACCCGATCCTGACTGGCCTGGGGGGACGTGCTGGATGGCTCCTTTTTCTAAGAGCAGCCGAATTTCCGCAGCTGCTGCCTCCCTCTGATTGGGTGGAACATCGAAGAGGTGTCCGGGGGTGTTGGGAATGTAGGAAAAGGGAATTCTGTATCTTCTGGATATGATACGAAGCACCCAGCGGTCTGTTGTAATGGACTCCCAAGCTGCCATGTGCTTCAAGAAACACCCCCCGACTGCCTCCAGAGTGGAGCAGTCGGGCAACTCCTCAGGGTTGCTGCGTGGGCCAATCAGAAAAGGCTTCTCTGGACCCAAAGTTCTTCGGGCCCCCTCTGCCTCTATGGCGGCGTCCACCTTGTGCTCCTCTGCCGTGGAAGGACTGGGAGTCCGGAGCAGACTGGGATTGCTGCGACTTTCGGAACCACATCTTCTTCTATCCCTTTTGGTTCTTGGAGAAGGACCTCTGGGGAGCAGAGAAGCGGACTCCGACAGCAGACATCTTCCCGTCCTTTTCGCTCTGGACCAAAGTCTCGCAAACTGTCTTGCCAAATAGGGCAGAACCATTGAAGGGGGCATTCGCAAAGGATGCCTTGAAGGGTTCCGCGAAATCACAATGTTGGAGCCAGGCCTGGCGCCTCATAACTAGGCCTGCTCCGCTGGCTCTAGCGGCTCCCTCTGTAGCATGGGATAAAAGCTGCATAGACATGTTGGATATAGACCTAAGAGTGGCCATGCGAGTGGAGTACAACTGTTTGTCCTCCCCAGACATGGACTCGGGGGGAGATGCAGTGTACTCTTTGATAAGGTCTCGCTGCAGTCGAATCACATGTGCCATGTAGTTCAGGGACCTTACAGTGAAGGTTGCTGAACTAAAGACCTGCTTCCTGAGACGGTCCATCGAGCGAGACTCCTTGCTCGGGGGATGGACCGAGGTACTGTCTTGGGCTAACTCCCTCTTGGTGGCTGCCGCCACCAACATGGCATCTATGGGGGGGGGGTCCCTTGCTCCAATGGGATTTCTCTGCCGGGGGGGGGCTCAGGATCTTGTCAGGACGCTTGGGGACTGGCTCCACAGTGTCCGGCTCCTTCCATGCCCTAGTGGTGATAAGGTCCACTAAGGGGTCGGTCAGAGGGGACACCCAAGAGGTAGAAGGGCCTGCTTCGAATGCCTCCAGGAACACGGACTCGTCCGAGGAAGCCCTGGGGGCAGACCACCCCCCTCTTATCCTAAGCATTTCCATGAAGTCTCCGAAGGAGACATCCTCGGGGGGTGACCTTGGGGAGCCTTCCCCCTCATCCAAATCAGTGTCTTCTGTCAAGGACTTGGGGAGTCCACGTGCCTCTTCTTACACTTCTGCTTGTGAGGAACATCCTCGGGGGGACTGTCAGAGGACGACTCACCAGCAACGTCTTGTTCCAGGGGAACGACCTGAGACGTCAAAGCAGGCTGTCCCTGTGGCCAGGCGATGGAAGCCTTACCCAAACGAGAGGGAGTGCGGGATGGAATCGTAGCAGGGAGCGGGGGCCTGGATGCACTCAACAGAACCCTCTCCACCACATCGAAGGCCGAGGGACAGCCACTCTCTCTGGGATCAGAGAGCCGACCCTCACTCGGATCCGATGGATGGATCGGAGCCGGCGCCGAGACCATCGGATCCGAAGGGCCAGTGTGCTCCGACCTAGACGGAACCGAAGGCACACTAAACCCCTCGGATCCGAAGCTCAGAGCACAGCTCAGAGAGCTCGGATCCGACAAGGACAGATCCGGTAAACTCGAAGGAAGAGTTGGAGCCGAAGTACCAGATACGGTCGGCGCCGACCCACCCCCAGCTCCAACGCTGCCTGGCTCCGAGCGCTCCAAACCCGGGAAGCGGGTCGTAGAAGGAGCTATTAAAGCAAAGAAGGGTGTTGAGCACCCCCCCGGAGGGGGGGGGGGAGAGGCAGGAGCACTCCCATCTGCATTTGGGCCCGGATGAACCTTTGCATCACCCGGTCCAAATCAGCTTCAGAAAGGCTATGCGTTGATCTCGGTAAGGCCACCGAGGCTGGCCGGGAGAGCCGCCTCGATGACCTCGACGGAGATCGGATCTCCTCCTCCTCAGGTCCCGGTGAGAAGCATGGAGACCAGAGCCGAGAAGGAGGAGACAGTACAGTTTTGTACCTACCATAAATGTAGATGTCCGAACTGGATAGCATCTGCAGTCATAACAAGTGGGTTGTCCTGTCAGGCAGCCCTGCAGTCGGCCGGATTCCAAAGTCCGGGTCCGGCTTCGGCTGATGTCGCACTCCACCCGACGTCATCTCTGTTGGTCTTCGGGTATAAAAGCATCAGCCGACACCATTTTCCTCAGTGTTTCTTGCCCCAGATGCCAGTAGCCCTCTTGCAGGCTAAAATTTGGATAGATGCCAATGTTTCCAAATAGATAGAGGTAAACACAACAATAAGCATATATGTACATATATACAAACAAATACACCATAAAAGACTCCCCCCCAACAGCTAGCTATTAGGAGGGTAAACACCCTAGGAGTACCACAGAGGGGAAGGAGGGAGGGTAATCCTGACTGCAGATGCTATCCAGTTCGGACATCTACATTTATGGTAGGTACAAAACTGTACTATGTCCTTCATGGATGCATCTGCAGTCATAACAAGTGGGTAGAATACCATAGCAAACTAGGGAGGAGGATAAAAGTAGATTATGGTGTGTTTAGGATCCCTTGCAGTACAGCAGTGGCAAACCCTGCTCGGGATCTGGAATATAGAGGCAAATTATAATGCTTGGCAAATGTATGCACGGAGGTCCAAGTAGCCGCCTCAATAATGTCTTTGGTTGCCACTCCTCGTAAGAAGGCTGTGGTAGTGGCTGTTGCTCTTGTAGAATGAGGTCTTATGTTCTGTGGAATTGGTTTTCCATGGAAGGAGTAACAGTATCGTATGCAATTTCCTATCCATTTGGAGATTGTCTGTTTGGAAATAGCTTTTCCTTCCCTTCCTGTTGCATAGGCTACAAAAAGTTGGTCAGTCTTTCTGCTATTTTTTGTTCTGTCCAAGTAGTAGCGTAGCTGTCTATGTACATCCAAGGTATGCAGTATTCTTTTCCCTCTGTTTTGTGGGTTGGGAAGAAGGTAGGTAGGTGGATTGCCTGGTTCAAAGATACTCTGGATACCACCTTGGGCATAAATGTAGGATTAGTCCTCATGGACACTCTATCTTGGTGGAAGATTAGGAAGGGTTGCACTGCCATTAAGGCCTGTAGTTCTGAAACCCTCCTTGCTGAAGTAATTGCCAGTAGGAAAGCAGTTTTCCATGACAGGTGTTGTAGGTCTGCTGTTGCTGCTGGTTCAAAGGGTGATAGTGTCAACTTTTCTAGCACAAAGTTTAAATCCCAAGCTGGTAATGGTGGTTTCCTTGGAGGTTTTACATTCTTGATTCCTCTGAGGAACTGCCTGAGCAAAGGGTGCGAAAAACAGGTGGATCAAAGCTGTATTCTGCTGAAATAGCTGATGCATGTATCTTGATGGAGGAGTAGGACAGGCCTGAATGAAGAAGTTCGCCAGATACTCCAGAATGTTAGGCATATCTATGTTTGACACATCTTTTCCTCTTCGGTACTCCAAATGACAAACCTTTTCCATTTTCCAGCATAGTTCCTTCTTGTTGAAGGTCTGCGTGCTTCAAGAATAATGTCTTTAACTCTTTGAGAAAGTTCTGGATTAGCTGCTGCTATGTGATGTTCCATGCAGTCAGTTGTAGCGTTTTAGGTTTGGATGTATGATGCTGTAGTTGTTCTGAGTTAACATCAAAGGCATCAGGGTATTGGCCACATATTGTTCGAGACATGCTCTTCAGTAGTGGGTACCAGTGTTGTCTTGGCCAGTTTGGGGCTATCAGGATTATCCTTGGACGTTCTTCCTTGATTTTTAGTAGTACCTTGTGTATCAAAGGAAGAGGTGGGAATGCATATGCTGTTAGGCCTTTCCAGTTGAAGGAGAGTGAGTCCACTTTCCATGCTAGTGGATGGAATGTCCTTGTGCAGAATTTTTGAGCTGGTGATTGAGAGGTGATGCGAATAGGTCTATCTGTGGCATTCCCCATTTCTTTGAGATGGTCTTGAAGATGTCCGGGTGCAGTTTCCATTCGTGGGCATCCGAAGTGGTTCTGCTTAATATGTCTGCTAGAGTATTGTCTTTCCCGGTACAAATATTGCCTGTAACTGAATGTTGTAGCTGAGTGCCAGGGTCCACAGCTCCAAGGTCATTCTGCATAGGGGTATGAATGAGTGCCTCCCTGTTTGTTGATGTACCACATGACTGTGGTGTTGTCTGTCCTTATCATCAACTGGCCCTCTTTGAGGAATGGTTTGAACTTTTGGATTGCCAGTTTTACTGCCAGCATTTCTTTTAGATTGATGTGCAGGTGAAGTTGATCCTGTGTCCACAATCCTTGCACGCATTTGTCCAGCATGTGGGCCCCCCATCCTAGGTCTGAAGCGTCTGTTGTGATGGTCTGGCTTGGTTGACATCTGCGAAAGGGTAGGCCTGGGTTTGATTGGCATGCCTGAGCCCACCATAGGAACTCCTGTTTTAAGCATGGAATTAGTGGGATTTCTGTTTCTAGACTGTGTCTGTGTTGGGACCATAAATTCTTTAGGTACCACTGTAGTTTCCTCATATGTAGTCTGGCAAATGGGACCAAGATTATGCATGATGCCATGAAGCCCAAGGCCTGCAGAAATTTTCTTGCTGTTAACTTGTTCAGTTTTGTTAGTGCCAAGAAGTAAAGTGGAAGTTCTTTTGTTTTTCTGTAGTCAGGAATGCCATTTGTTGTACTGTGTCCAATTCAGCCCAAGAATGTCCTTGTTTGGGATGGTATCAGCCTTGACTTTTGTAAATTGACTGTGTATCCCAGTCCTTGTAGCAAGTAAATGACCCTTTGTAAATCTGTTGTCAGCTTGCTTTTGTTGTCCCCTTGTAGCAGGCAGTCGTCCAGGTATGGGTAAATTTGAATTCCTGTAGTCTGCAATGGGCGATTACTGATGCCAGGCATTTTGTGAATACTCTGGGCAGTAGATAAGCCAAAGGGCAATGCTGAGAATTGATAGTGCTCTGATCCTGCAAGAAATCTGAGGTATCTTCTGCAGATTGGTCGAATGGGGACGTGCAGGTATGCCTCCTTGAGATCTAGAGTTACCAGCCAAGACTCCTTGCCCAGCATGGGAAGAAGTTGCTGTAGGGTCAGCATTTTGAATTTTGGGACAATGATGTATGTATTTAAGGTGGACAGATCGAGAATTGGTCTCCAACTTTTTTCCTTTCTTGGAACTAGGAATAGTCTGGAATAGAACCCTTTCCTTGTTCTGCTGTTGGCACTCTTTCCACAGCTCTCATGTTGGCTAACTCCATTATCTGGCGTAGAGCCTCTGTTTTTTGATTTGGAGGTAGATTTGGCATTCCTCTTTGACTGGTAAAGTGTGGAAGTGAAACCGTAACCTTGATCTATGGTTTGTAAAATCCACTTGTCTTTTGTTATGTAGTGCCAGTTCTTTGAAAATAAGGTTAACTTTCCGCCTAGAGGAGCTGCTATTTGTTCCCTGGTAGGCGGAGTTAGGATTAAGTCACTGTGGTTGTGCCGATGTAGTGGCAGTGGCTGTGTCTGTGCCTCTGTTGTTACCTTGCCACTGTCGTCCTCTGTAGGCACCTCCTCTGGGTTGGTTTCTGCCTCTGGAACGTCTATTCCTGCCCCTTTGAAATTTTGTGGAGTCAGGAAAGGACCAATTTTTGGCAGGCCAGTTCCTGCTAAACCTTGGGGGTTGAACCTGCAAGAAATCTTTAACAGTTTGAACAGATTTTGCCTTTTCTTCCATTTTCTTCATAACCTGCTGGGCAGGTGTACCAAACAAACTTGTCTTGTCCATAGGAGCATCTAGCAACTTGGCTTTAACATGATCCGGTAAAGCTTGTTCCTTTAGCCATGCATGCCTTCTTATCACTGTGCCTGTCATGGCTGATCTAAATGAAGCCTCCAGTGCATCATAGCCACATTTTAAGGAATGGTTGCTAACCTGTTGTATGTTATTTACCATCTCTAATACATATTTCTTATCAAGAGATTCATCAGTGGTTAGTTTTTAGTTAACTGATCAAGCATAAACTCTTGGTATTGTATCATGTGAAACTGACAGTTTAAAGCTCTAGCTGAGAGAGTAGCTGAAGTGTAGACCTTTTACCCCATCTGTCTAATGACCTTGCTTCCCTTTCAGAAGGAATAGGGTTTTAGCTGTGGTCGCTGCTACTGCCTTGGGACCCTGGGATATAGTTTCTGGGTCTGCAAGTGGGGCCTTGTAAAGGTGGTGATGAGTATCTGGCACCCTGTAAAATCTGTCTGGTTTGGCAGGGGCTGGGGTAAAGAATCTGGAGCGGAGCAAACATCATTAAAAGCATCATCCACCACAGATAGAACAGGAGGTATAGCTAAGGGCCTGTGCTGTGGGAGGTGCAGAAAGGTTCTAAGTCTTTTCTGGAGTCTGAAAAATCCTGTTGCTGCCATTGGAACTGTTCTCGCATGGCATGCAAGGTTTCCCCAAAGGAGAATTCTTCTGGTGGGGAAGCAGCAGGAATGGATTCTTCAGCATCAGAATCTTCAAAATTGGAGAAGGGAGCCTCTGGCTGGTCAGTTATGTCTGATTCATCAGCAGAATCATCAGAAGACACTGGCTCAGGGGCGTCTGCCCTAGGTCTCTTCTCTGGGGGCTGAGAGGCCCTGTCTGGGTGAGATTGAGATCCTCTAATTAAAGAAATTAAATCTTCTGCCAAAGAAAGCATTTGAGAACTAGAAGAGGGCCTGGATGTGGGGGGTTTAACAGGCACTGATTTAGTAGTCTTGGCTGCTTTAGCCCTGGCGAAGGCCTTAATGGACATGGCTGCTGGAGGCCTAGCAGCACCACGTGCTGGGGTAGAGACATCCAAGGGGATGGTGTCTGATAAGTCAACCACCGTAGTGGGTAAAATTTCTGAGGTCGATTCAAGAGTTGTAGCAGGGGCCTCAGTAGTAAGAATAGGTTCAGCTGTGCTTAGATCAGTTTTCTCGGGTTCGGCGAAACCGAGACACTCATGGTTTTCTTTACCGTGGTTTCGGCGAAACCCCGGACCGCGAGTGTCGGTCTTTATCTTTGCGTTTTTTGGAAGATTGGGTAGTCGGAGGATCCGACGGCATAATGTACGCAAAATCAGTACCGAAAAACTGTTCTGCAAACTCCGACCGACGCCTAAGCGTTCGTCGGTTGAAAGAGGAACAGGCTGCTACGTCGTGGGCTGGGCCTAAACAAGGCAGACAGTAAGAGTGGAAATCTTTATGAGGTATTTGTTTCCCACAGGTTAAACAATTGTTAACTTTTTCTGACATCGGCTGAGGCAAGAAAGAGTCCCCAACGGGTACTTAGCTTTAGAAGTCTTAAGTAGTATTCGGTAGAAGTAATCTCTGGATCCGACCGACCGGCACTTGCGAACAGCTTCTGCTTCGGGCGCCACGCGGCAAGAAAGACTGGGGAAAATGGCGTCGGCTGATGCTTTTATACCCGAAGACCAACAGAGATGACGTCGGGTGGAGTGCGACATCAGCCGAAGCCGGACCCGGACTTTGGAATCCGGCCGACTGCAGGGCTGCCTGACGACAGGACAACCCACTTGTTATGACTGCAGATGCATCCATGAAGGACATCTAAGAAGCAGTGGAGGGAGAAGCCCGCTTAGCCGGGGGGGGGGGGGGGGGGCCAAAGCAGAGTCCTCGGCCCGCCGCTTGTGGTGCTTCTCCCTCTGTTTTTCTTTCCTGGCCTCCCTCTCCGGCGCCGAAACGGGATACTGAGTCCTGGCTGGGGGGAGAGAGAGGCAGGAGTGGCCGCCACCGAAGCCTGGGAGGAGGCCACCGAAGCACCGGAGGCTGAAGCCGAATCTGGGGGCAAAAGTCCCGCCAGGATCAGCTTAGACCTCCGGTCCTTCAGTGCCCTGGGGTTGAACGCCGCACAGATAGCACATCCAGAGGAAAGGTGTTCAACCCCAAGGCACCAGACGCACCGAGTGTGGCCATCTGCCGGGGAGAGCTTATGGCCACACTCGGTGCACTTAGAGAATATTGGCTTTGGGGCCTCAGACATATTAAAGTAAAAACTCACTCGGTAGGCCCCAACACACTAAACACACACACAAACTACGACCAGCGAGGGGAGGAAGAAATTAGACTAATTTTAACCAAAATTTAACTGAACTAGTTTAATCAAAAGGGAACCTAACACACACTAACACTCACTCAAATTTAACAAGTAAATTCAAAAAGAGACTTATCTGGCCAAAAAACCCCCCAGGAGCTCGCAATCTAGTTGCTGTTCAGAAGCGCGGCAAACTAGATCTGGGGTCAGTCAGGGTTGGCAGCGGATTATGGGTAAGGGGAGGAGCTAGGATCTAAGCTTTGTAAATTTGCCGGCTCGGATCCGAGATCGGATCCGTATCCCACAGGTTGCAGACCAAATTAAGTTAACTACTTCAAATTTGTTTCCAGGCTGTGGCAATGTTGAGTCCAAACACTTTTTAGATACCACTGTAGTTTCCTCATATGCATTTTTACATATGGAATTAGCAGAATGCAGGATGCCATGAAGCCCAATGCCTGCAGAATTTTTCTTGCAGATAACTGGGTCTTTGTTGCCAACATTGTGAAATAAGCAGTCAGTGGTCTTTGTTTGTCTGGCTTGAGATATGCCATCTGGGCAGTTGTATTTAAGCTTGCACCCAGGAATATTATCTCTTGAGAGGGTACTAGTTTTGATTTCTTTTCGTTTACTGTGTACCCTAGGCATGTTAGCAATCTTTTTACAAACGCCAGATGCTGTAGTAGAATGTCCTTGTTCTTTGCTTGAATAAGGCAGTCATCCAAGTAAGGATATATTTGTATTCCTCTGTCTGCAAAATGCAATTACTGGTAACAGGCATTTTGTGAAGACCCTGGGTGCAGTAGATAAGCCAAAGGGCAGTGCAGAGAATTGGTAGTGCATTGAGCCAGCTATAAATCTGAGGTATCTTCTGCATGATTGTCTGATTGGGACATGCAGGTATGCCTCTTTTAGGTCTAAAGTCACAAGCCAAGCCTTCTTGCCCAGCATGGGCAGAAGCTGCTGCAGTCTCAACATTTTGAATTTTGGAATATCCAGAAATGTGTTTAGAATAGACAGGTCCGGTATTGGTCTCCAGGCTTTGTCCTTTTTGGGCACCAAGAACAGTTGAGTAAAATCCTAGTCCCTGCTCTTGCTGTGGTACTCGCCGAATGGCCCTCATGTCCATGAGGGATGAAACTTGTTTTTGTGCCTCTGCCCATTGATTGCGTGGCAGGTCTGGCATACTGTTTGCCCTTGGCAGGGTATGAAAATTGAACCTGAAGCCTTGTGACACTATATTCAAGACCCATTTGTCCTGGGTGATCATGTGCCAATTTTGTGAAAAAAGTGCTAGTTTTCCCCCTAAAGGAGCTGCCAGAAGCTAAGTGCTTGGTGCTGGCAGGGGAAAGTCATTGAGACTGTTTCCTGTATGGCTGTGATTTATCTTCTCCACTTTTGGAGGTAGAAGCACCCCATTGTTTAGCCCTGTATGAGCCTTGGGGCTGGGATCTGCCTCTGGGGAGTCTGTATCTGCCTCTTTGTGGCCTGTCTGACACTGGAAAGGACCAATTCTTTGTAGGCCAGTTCCTGCTAAATCTTGAATGTTGTACCTGTAAGAAATCCTTGACTGTTTACATAGATTTAGCTTTGTCCTCCATTTTCTTCAACACCTCTTCTGCTTTAACAGCAAACAAGGCATCATGCTGTAATGAAGCATCTAATAATTTTGCTTTAACATGATCAGGCAGATTCTGTTCCTTTAATCAAGCATGCCTCCTAATGATAGAACCCTTAACAGCGTCCCTGCAGGAGGCCTCCAGAGAATCAAAACCACATTGCAAAGTATGCTTTCCCACTTGTTCAGCTGCATGCAATAAATCCTGCATTTCTTTGTTTTCTGCACATTCAGAATTTGTCATTTTCTGTTTAAGTAGTGACATCAAATACTGCTGATATTTAAGCATATGAAACTGACAATTTAAGGCCCTTACAGCCAAGGTAGCAGAAGTGTAAATCTTTTTCCCCTATCTGTCCAGGGCCCTTGAATCCCCATCAGAGGGGATAGGGTTTTTTTGCAGTGGACGCCTTGACCCCTTTGGGACCCTGAGAGAGAGTTTCTGGGTCAGCAGCTGGGTTTTTATAAAGAAATTTATGTGAATCAGGAACCCTGTAGTATCTGTCTGGCTTAACAGGAGCTGGTGGTAAAGAGTCAGGAGTTAGACTGGACATTATAAATGCATCATCTACAATGTCTAAAACAGGAGGCATAGCAAGGGGCCTGTGCTGAGGTAGTAAAAGAAAATCTCTGAGCCTTTTCTTAGATTCTGAGTAATCTTGGCTCTCCCAGTGGAAGTGCTCCCTCATAGTATGCAGGGTCTCCCTAAAAGAATAATCCTCAGGAGGAGAGGCTGAAGGGATAGATTCTTCAGCTTCAGAATCCTCATAGGGAGGAAGACAGTATCCTTGTTCAGAAGAGGAATCAGAGGAAATGGAAACCTGATCTGAAGATTCATATTCTGTCTCTTGCCTAGGCCTCTTATCAGGAGGGGGATGGGAACCCCTGATCAAAGTAATTAGGTCTTCGGCCATTTTAAGCATCGTTTTTTTAGGCATGGAGGCCTGTCCAGGGAATGTTGTACTTGCTTCTTTGTCTTTAGAGGTGCTTTAGTCTTTGCCTTTAAAGCTGAAGTCGTTTCCACTTACAACTGTGTAGGCCTGAAAAACCCTCAGAAGCCGATGCCTGCTCAGCGGCGCCGGATCCATCTGAGGGAATAGTTTCCGAGGGTCCAATACCTTGAGTTTCCAGTGGCCTAGTCGGCTTCACAGGGGGGTCGGAAGCGGCCTGTGGCTCTGAGGTAGCGGGCATCAGGGGCTGCGAAAGCATCTCACTGAGAACCGGCGACTGGCCAAGCCGAAGCCTCGTCGGTTTTGGACCTCAGATGCCTGTCCTTTTCTTTTTCTTTGCGCTTTTTATAAATTCCGGTAGTCAGCTGTTCTGACGGCATTATATAATTAAATCTTCTGCCAAAATAATGAAATGCAAAATCGTACCGACGCTTAATAGTGCGTTGGTTAAATCTAGCACAAAACAGACAACTAGCAATGTCGTGGTCAGGGCCTAGGCAAGGAATACAGTAAGAATGAAAATCCTTATGAGGTATTTGCTTCCCACTAGAAATACAATTATTAACTTTTTCTGACATCGGTCTGGAGCAAGAAAAAGAAAAAAGTTTCCCCAACAGGGTACTTAGCTTTAATGAAGACTTTGGATATGAAATTCGAACTTGAAAATCTCAGGAGTTGGCCGACTGGCACTTGCGAACTTGCCGCACGGCAAGAAAGACTGAAGAAAATGGCGTCGGCTTCATCTTTTATATCCCTGGCACACTGATGTCAGGGAGGAGGAGACAGCAACCGACGCCGGACCAGGACTTTGGAATTCAGGCCGACTGCGGGTAGCCTGCCAGCAGGATAACCCAACTGTAATGACTGCAACAGTGAAACACGATGAACATCTCCTTAGTTATACCCATTCGCTCACCCAATATTGCTGACAGTCCTCTGTACAGAAATTTAGTCTGTCAACTCATATTCCCAAAACATATGCCCTCAGTTACAACTTTCTTTTTCTCACACTTCCGTTTGCCATCTACCTGAGGAAAAATTCTTTGGAATGTGCAGGGAATGTAAAAATACCTGTGCAAACATTTCTAAGAAAAATTCTAAATCTTCCATACTTTGTTGCATATTTGGGAGCTATACATATGTCCTCTCATGGTTTCCTTGGGAACTGCTCATCCACTCTCACTTGCTACTCTCTTCCAACCTCCTCCGATGGATTCCTATAGTTACTGTGCAATATTTTATATGCCTTACTACTAATTATCCCTTTAGCAGCAGCTTCTATTCTGCAGTCAACTAAAAACTCTACCAGAAAAGGTCTTTCAATTAGAATTCCCATATCCCTTCTCTTTGCTATGCTGTGATATCAGTCTCTGATAGGGAAGGCAGTCTGAAGCCTACAGTTCAAATGTATTCTTGGCCTCTTTCCATCCTACTGTCTTTCCCTATCTGGTTACTTACTCCGAAAACCTTGTTTCCTTTGCCAGTTTTCTCCAGTAAATTCCAGCCCTCTTTTGTCTACTCTGCATACCTCCAAATGCAGTTATCCCTATTGGGAGAATCTAATTTCTCCATTCTCCCACTGGATTACTTCTCAGAATATTTTCTACTACTTTAAGAATATAATATTCAGTAGTTCTATATTATCGCAACCACACTTTAGTGGCAGTCACAACTCAGCTTCTTCCATGCTCCACTGTGTACGCAGCTTAACCATGGAATAATTATGCAAAGAAAATCCCTCTTAGCATAATAATCATCTTAGTCTTTAATTGATTTTCCAAACATAAACCGCGTACATAATATTGATTTTTTCCACACTGAATGATCCCATATCAATTTTAAAATCCACACAACATATACTGGGTTTGTCTTTACTTAATCAGATCAGTCAACTAGTTAAAAACCCTACTAGTGTAATATATATGACGAGATTGGCTCCACAGTCTGACTTTTGTATTTTTGCTTCTGAACCGCTTTCTTGTCCTCCCTCCCAAGACTGTATATCTAACAATTAAAGACATTTTTAAAATGCTTTGTGAAGTTATACAGAAACATGGGAAACTACCTTTTATTTCGTGAAATGCACTGAAATGTAGGTGTGACACTGCAATGCATTAACAATAAAGTAGAATTATTTTCTTAAATTAAAATCAGTTTTAAATAAAACTTGTTTAAAAAAGTCAAATCCAACATTACATAGAAGAGATATCTAATCCAAGTCAAAATAACTTACAACGATGAAATTTAATGCAAATGCACAACCACTCTAATCACACTTAAATAATGTAGGAGCGGGAATGTGGGTTACAAAACCGTATTTAGTACCGTCACCTAAACAACATGCTGCTGAAAATGAGCGGTTGCCAAAATACAAATAACGGGTTACTTACAAAGTGTGGTACTGATATAACAACAGGCCAAACCTGTGGTAGCGACAACAACTAGACACCGAGAAAGCATGGTTGCGATAATATGCAAGTACCTAAAATTCTATATGGCTGCTGTTATTCTCCTTAAGGAAATGCATCTAAAATCCCATTATCTCCTTAGTTCTTGAATTTCCATCCTGCTTTATCCTCCCTTTCCACTTTGAATTGCAGCTTTCTGCTGGTGTTATGTACATGAGCCTTAACTGTGTAGCTCTAAAATATCCCTTCATATTAAGTATTCCTAAACCACTTTGCTGTACTGGAAAGATCAACTTATCCCACTTGAACCTTGCCCTCTTCCCCTCCCAGATAAAATTCATCAAACACTAACTACGGTCCACAGCTTCACCTTTGGTAGACAACAATATGCCTGACCTGTATATAAAACTGAACGGACTAAAACATTCATTGCTTCCATCTTCCTATCCATATCCATAACAGCTTCCAGTTTCTCAGTTTTTGTATTATCTTTTGTTTAGTCTCTTCCCACGTATCCTTTGCTGCCATAACAGAATCCTTTTTTAATCCATATTCCATTTGAGCTACCCTGTTGGCAGAGACTTAACGGACCACATTATTACACAGGCTTTTGTTTCATTCACAGAGAAAGTCCTCGGTGGTTCCTTCGAAGCTTCTGGCTTCAACGAGACAACAAGGAACTGATTTTGTATAACTTTTACCACCCGTTACTAAGGTTTGCAACATTCTTGTCTCCAGCATTGCAATTTTCAAAGAGAACGCACTTTACTGGACTGATTTTTGTATTTATTTTTTTGTATTTTGATTCACACTATTTCGAAGCGAAGTAGCTTCCAATTTTGACTACAGTTTGGTTATACAATCGCCGAGTCAACTCAGGGGGTTATAATAATAATATGATTTTAACATTGTTTTAATTCGCTTGATTTGTGAGCTGTTTTTTATGTTTATTTTAAATAACTGAACAGAACTGATGAACAACAACTTGTCTATGATTTTTGAATAAGGTTTATTCATTTGTAAACTTGACATACTGAATGGTGTGGATTTTTTTACATTCTTTCAAGGTGTTACTTGGTATTGCTTTTGACTACATTAACTTATAATTTTCATAGAGTAGTTTCATCATTATTACAGTTTTGTCATGTCTTCATATAAATAACAGATTAGTGGATTTGTGATTTGGACTAGTGTACTTGTTAACACACTTGCTTTGAGATTTTTGAGATAGATATTGTTACACCCTGTCAATACGAATTTAATATTATTTTTCATTATTATTATTTTCTGATTTTATTTTATTTTATTATTTTCTACTTTATTTTATTAATACTATTGGTTCTTGTGGATTCAACCAATAGGGTGTTTATTTTTACCACTATTACCCATTTAGATCTGAGGTTAAACATTTAAAAGTGGACAGGAAAAGCTCATTTTTTACATATACTTTTTTTACATATTTTTTTATATTTTTTTTCCCTACAGATATATATTTTTTTATTTATGATGGAACACGTAATGATCCAATATATGGAAATTTCTAGACAGATTATCACATTACTGCAGGCAAACAAGACTGCAGAACATAATATTCAAGATGTTAGTTTAACAGACACACAGGTGGAACTGTTTACTATGCATACACCACCAGTGTCCAATGCTGATAGACAAGTGAATACAGAGACACTTACAGGGGAAAGGAACAATACCCACCGGGGAGAGAATAATAACAGTAGAGGAAGACTTGTTACTAACAACATTCCTACAGGACCAATGTTTGACATGGAGAACTTCTTGGTGCCCCCTGTATTAGGTGACTCTTAGATCAGAAAATCTTGGGACATTCAACTCACAGGTATTTAAATTTGAAAAGCTAGCTAAAAAATACAAATCGCTTCAGATGGACAATGTTTTTTTAGAGCGTTCACTAGAACTTAACCAGGTACCCAAAGGTCTGAGAGTATACAGGATCCCTATGGGAATTGAGGCAAACACTGAGGCATACAAAAATATGTTGGAACTTTTTGATAGAACTGGGATGGACTTAATGAGAATTATCATTAGAGACAATAACAACAGATTAAGTGTTTTAAAAAATGAACTACTTATTCTCAAGCAGAGTATTACCAATGACTTGCTTTTTGAAAGCAACAAAGGTAGATTAGATAGAATTACAACTGAACTTGACAGATATGTTAAAACAAGTATGGAAAGAAAACAAAAGAAGCTATTAAGGGATACTACTGAATATAAAGAGAAAAAAGCTTACCCCTTTCCCAATACGACTAGGGATGTCCAACACGATGGGGACATAAGGAGAAACACAATGTTAACTGAGGAGGAGGGGGTAACCAATGAGATACATTTTGGGATAGAGGAGGAAGAAGAGGTTTTTTTAGAAAAACAACCTCCGTTAAGACGGTCAGACAGATTGAGGAACCGAGACAACCCACAAGATCAGGAGGTTCAGAGACCACCTCAGGGACCAGGACGGTACACAGGGAACAATTGGAGGGATGGGCGACAGAGGAGGAACAACTTGAACTTGAACCCAATTGGAGGGATGGGCGACAGAGGAGGAACAACTTGAACTTGAACCCCACCTTCCACAACACCAACAACTGGCGCAACAGATGAACGACAACACTGATAATACTCCCAGTATTTTCTTACCTACTGATTCTCCTGTATCTTGTTTTGATTCATCTACTGATTTATGTCAGCATTCTCCCACCAGTATGTTAAATTCTCCTTTGGCTAACATTACTAAGGAGGGTCCTACTATTTTAGGTGACAACTCCTTTTTTGTTTACAATTTTTCTAGTTTGAAGAGTTTAGACAGTCATCTTAGCTTATTGAAAAAAGGTTTTTCTTTTGTCCCTGATTTCAAATATGACATCAGTAAGATTCTTATTAATTTAAAGCTCTTTACAAGAAAACTGAATTTAAAAGTATTTTTAGTACTAAACACAGGGTTGACAGTGAAGCTCAATTATTTACAATTAGAAGTAGTAGCACATTTATACCTCCACACCATCCTGCTGTGTTGGCTTTTGAACGTTTATGTACAACACAAATTAGGCGACTTCTTGACAATAGATAGATAACATGTGACAACAACATAACATCTGCAGAATTATTTTGCTTAAAGGAACTTTCTGTTAACAAGGACTATAGGGTTATGAAATCGGACAAAGGTGGAGGAGTGGTTATTATGACCAACACTGATTATTTAACGCAGATGCAGAACATTCTAAACGACGACACATATGAGTTAGCTTCTAAATTTGATGTCCAGAAGGCGTACACCAAAATAGACTGGATGCTTTATGAGTTGCTATGTGAAAGTATAATAGATGCTGAGGAATATAAATATTTATCGGTAGAACACCCGGTCATGCCCACCATTTTTGGCATACCCAAAATTCATAAAAATTTAGTTAATCCACCTTTTAGACCCATAGTTGCAGCCAGACGATCAAAAACTGAACCTCTAGCTTCCTACATAGACATTATGACCAAGGACATCCTGGAGAGGTTGCCATATATCTTAAAAGATTTGTGGCACTGTTTGGACTGCTTCAGAACTTTGTCTCATGATGATCTGGGGGATTTTTTGTTGGTCACTATTGATGTTATCAATTTATTTTCAGTGATCCCCCATGATTGTGGGCTCGACTGGTTTAGGAAGAGCTTGGACAAACATACCAACTTGCACCGGACCAAGAAGGACCTATTGGTGGATCTGTTGCAAATGGTACTGGAGAACAATTTTGTAGGTTTTGAGGATGAGTATTACAGACAGTCCACAGGGGTGGCTATGGGTGCTAAATGTGCACCCATTTATGCCAACCTTGTTTTAGCAGAATGGGAAGACCAGTTTGTGTTGACATCTGATTATAAGGCTAAGATGCCTATCTATTTTAGATTTTTGGATGATATTTTGCTTTTTTGGAAGGGCACACTTGACGAACTGGAAGAATTTAGTTTATATTTGAACACGACAACATTCTTAAAATTTACACACAAGGTTGGCAAGATGAGTATTGATTATCTGGATTTGCAATTATATACTAAAAATGGTAAAATAGAATCAAGATTATACAGAAAGAAAACTTACAGCAATTCATTTCTACATTATAGTAGTTGTCACCCTGCCTATGTTAAGAGAAATGTTAAGGGCCAAATGATCAGGTTGTCTCGTATTATTAGTGAGGATGATGTCTTTAAAATTGAACTGGACATATTGAAGGACTTATTTGTCCAAAGAGGTTATCCCATTGATATACTTTTGTCGCTTCAACATGAAATATTTAGAAGAAGGTCTACTGACTTTGTTCCAATTTTGCATGACACACACAGATTATGTGACAGTCACTAACCATAAAGATGTGCCTGATAGAAACAATACGCCAACAGGAATGGTATTACAACACAATAGGTTAGCACCTGAAGTTAAAGATGTTATTAATGGTGCTTGGGAAAGCCTCATCCCTGCACATACTTGGTAAATGTCCCACTTTTATTAATAGTAGAGGTTCAAATTTAAAAGACCTACTAGAGAAGACCCCTAGATCCTTTGGACAAAGACCAGCTACTATGGCCAAATGTGGCAATTGCAAGGCCTGTAAATTTATTAATGACGGTCCCTATGTTTGTCTAGGTAATTTTAAGAGAACTTTGAAGAGCCCTGGTTACTGCAACTGTAACACAAGTATGGTCATTTATGCTGCCACTTGTTTATCTTGCCCAGCGTTCTATATAGGTATGACTACCAGGAAGTTGAGCCAAAGAATATTAGAACATTACAGGGACATAAAAAACAAGAAAACCACTAATTCATTGTATGTACACACGAATCATTGTTCAAACTTTAAAAAGTTTTTTTTTTTTTTTGTTATTGACAGGCTATATACAAAGGATTTTGGGGGGGGGGACTTTAAAACCATGTTGGAAATAAGGGAATGTCTTTGGCAACTGAAACTTGATGCCAGCAATGTTCCTGGTATCAATGATGCACTATCCCTAGCATGTATTTTAAGATACAAGGCAGCTTGTATATAATATAAAACTATGTAAATTTAAATATTTTAACAGATATGTTTTTTGTTTTATATGGAATGTTTATTACTGCACACACTGCTTTTTATGATGTTTTATTTTGGTTTATTTATTCTGGGTAGCTATTACTTACTTGAGATTCAAGCAAACAAGGTATTGTTGAGCAGGACTTTAACATTTGGTGAACAGGAACTTTAGGGGATAATTGTTTAATTTAACTACCCTCCTGCTTTTTCATCATTGATTAATCAAGCACTAATTAACAGCTGTATTTAAAGGTTGTTTTTACTGAAGTTAACTGACTCTGAAGATGCCCATGAGGGTGAAAGCGCTTAGTCAGTTCAAGTTGCTGTTTTTTTATTTCTTCATTCATCAAATTGTGTATTAATAAAGGTTTTGTGAGGTTACCTGTTATGTTACCTTAGTGCCTTTTTGTTTACTAGTTATACCCATTCGCTCACCCAATATTGCTGACAGTCCTCTGTACAGAAGTTTAGTCTGTCAACTCATATTCCCAAAACATATGCCTTCAGTTACAACTTTCTTTTTCGCACACTTCTGTTTGCCATCTACCTGAGGAAAAATTATTTGGAGTGTGCAGGGAATGTAAAAATACCTGTGCAAACATTTCTAAGAAAAATTCTAAATCTTCCATACTTTGTTGCATATTTGGGAGCTATGCATATGTCCTCTCATGGTTTCCTTGGGAACTGCTCATCCACTCTCACTTGCTACTCTCTTCCAACCTCCTCAGATGGATTCCTATAGTTATTGTGCAATATTTTATATGCCTTACTACTAATTATCCCTTTAGCAGCAGCTTTTGTTCTGCAGTCAACTAAAAACTCTACCAGAGAAGGTCTTTCAATTAGAATTCCCATATCCCTTCTCTTTGCTATGCTGTGATATCAGTCTCTGATAGGGAAGGCAGTCTGAAGCCTACAGTTCAAATGTTTTCTTGGCCTCTTTCCATCCTACTGTCTTTCCCTATATGGTTACTTACTCCAAAAACCTTGTTTCCCTTTGCCAGTTTTCTCCAGTAAATTCCAGCCCTCTTTTGTCTACTCTGCATACCCCCAACTGCAGTTATCCCTATTGGGAGAATCTAATTTCTCCATTCTCCCACTGGATTACTTCTCAGAATATTTTCTACTACTTTAAGAATATAATACTCGGTACTTCTATATTATCGCAACCACACTTTAGTGGCAGTCACAACTCAGCTTCTTCCATGCTCCACTGTGTACGCAGCTTAACCATGGAATAATTATGCAAAGAAAATCCCTCTTAGCATAATAATCATCTTAGTCTTTAATTGATTTTCCAAACAAACAGCGTACATTATAATATTGATTATTTCCACACTGAATGATCCCTTATCAATTTTAAAATCCACATAACATATACTGGGTTTGTCTTAATCAGATCAGTCAACTAGTTAAAAACCCTACTAGTGTAATATATATGACGAGATTGGCTCCACAGTCTGACTTTTGTATTTTTGCTTCAGAACAGCTTTCTTGTCCTCCCTCCCAAGACTGTATATCTAACAATTAAAGACATTTTTAAAATGCTTTGTGAAGTTATACAGAAACATGGGAAACTACCTTTTATTTCGTGAAATGCACTGAAATGTAGGTGTGACATTGCAATGCATTAACAATAAAGTAGAATTATTTTCTTAAATTAAAATCAGTTTTAAATCAAACTTGTTTAAAAAAGTCAAATCCAACATTACATAGAAGAGATATCTAATCCAAGTCAAAATAACTTACAACGATGAAATTCAATGCAATTGTACAACCACTCTAATCACACTTAAATAATGTAGTAGCGGGAATGTGGGTTACAAAAACGTATTTAGTACCGTCACCTAAACAACATGCTGCTGAAAATGAGCGGTTGCCAAAATACAAATAACGGGTTACTTACAAAGTGTGGTACTGATATAATAACAGGCCAAACCTGTGGTAGCGATAACTAGACACCGAGAAAGCAATGGTTGCGATAATATGCAAGTACCTAAAATTCTATATGGCTGCTGTTATTCTCCTTAAGGAAATGCATCTAAAATCCCATTATCTCCTTAGTTCTTGAATTTCCATCCTGCTTTATCCTCCCTTTCCACTTTGAATTACAGCTTTCTGCTGGTGTTATGTACATGAGCCTTAACTGTGTAGCTCTAAAATATCCCTTCATATTAAGTATTCCTAAACCACTTTGCTGTACTGGAAAGATCAACTTATCCCACCTGAACCTTGCCCTCTTCCCCTCCCAGATAAAATTCATCAAACACTAACTACGGTCCACAGCTTCACCTTCGGTAGACAAAAATATGCCTGATCTGTATATAAAACTGAACGGACTAAAACATTCATTGCTTCCATCTTGCTATCCATATCCATAACAGCTTCCAGTTTCTCAGTTTTTGTATTATCTTTTGTTTAGTCTCTTCCCACGTATCCTTTGCTGCCATAACAGAATCCTTTTTTAATCAATATTCCTAAATACGTAATTTTATCATATGCCCACAAAAATGGGTACTGTTGAACCAAGTCATGTGTGGGTACACAGTTTACAGCTATATTACTTGTTTTGCCTGCATTTATTTTATATCCTGAATGTGAAATGGTCTCAGAATGTTCCACGACACTATGACCTTTTCTAATTTTATTAAGAAAATAGTATCTGCAAAGAAATAAACAGGATTGTGTCTTGTTCCCCTCCACTCAGCTCTCATTAGGCCCATCACTGACCCTGTCCAGATACAAGCAACTGCAACACCCATAGTGATACCTTACTAAGAATGCAAGGTCTAAAAACAAAATGTCCTACATGGATAGACTCAAAGCCCTGTCACTATACTCTGTATCCTACAAACTGCTAATGGGTGACCTTTGTCTGGCATACAGGGCATCCTCTGACCAATTACTGATGGATTTACTGCACATCAGCAAGTCAAGTGGCATCAGAAATACTTGGTCCAGGGATACAAACCTCTTCTGCAACATTAACAGAACAGTTTAAAAGGACATGTACATCTCGCAGAGAATACTGCTGCAGTGGAACAGACCCCCCCCCCCCCCATCCACATAAAACAAAGTTCATCCCTGTCCACGATCAAGCACAAGAAACATTTACCCCAGGACTGCATCCTGTACTACTAACAGACAGTGGCAGCTCCTAAATGCTTTATCCCATGCACTGGCCCCCTAAAATTATCTCTGATATGATCCCAGTTATTTTTATTGGGGTAATACATAATTATTGACAATGGTATGGGCAAGACCAATCTACAACCAAATGAGACTGACAGTTTTCCTTGTGTGCTCAAGATAACCTAAGCTTAAAATGGCCGGCAAGGGCAACTAGCCTAACTATGAAGTTACAAAGCCAATTTCTTGATTACCATACCAATTATATTCTTGAACTTCTGAGTCCCTTATTTCCTTTTCCAATGGCTCTAAATATAATGAAAACAAAGGGGGAAAAAGAGGATACCCATGCATGGTTCCTCTGTTCAGACAACTTATCAGAGAGGAATTCACTTTTAAGAATTTTTAAGGGTTACTACATAAAATTAGATCATACACAAATTACTTGGATACTATCTCTACCAGGCACAGCAGCAATCCTTCGCCAAGTCTTGTTTCCATTGTTAGATTACCTTTTCACAAATGCTTATTTGAATAATGACTGCAGGAATGTGAATTCAAAAAGTTATATGTAATTTACTTTTCATAATAAAACTAATTCATTTACTGATCAACGGTGTGAAGAGAAGCGCAACAAGAAAAGCTCAGCAGAAACTTGCATGTCAGTAGCACATATTTGACAGACTTGAAAAATAGTTTGGAAATAATAAATTGACAGACCGTTCAATTTAACAGAAATGAAAAATTAAATAAAGTTAAAAAATAATAAGGCGCCGGGCTTAGATAGTCTTATACCAGAACTAAATAAAATACTACCGGATGATGCAGTTAAAATATTAGATAAGGTCTATACAGAAATAACAACTGAAGTCCCCCATCATGGAAATATTTGGTTATATCACCTATTTTAAAACAAGATAAGGATCCTACAAAGTGTTCATCATACAGACCCATTTAACTTTTAAATGTGGACTACAAGATGTTCATGTTCATTTTAGCTAACAAAATTAATCTACTTACTAATTAACAATCAAACTGGGTTTAAACAGACAAGTACGGAACAATACAATAAGAATGAATGCATTAATAGACTATGCAAATAAAATAAAGAATGTTCTATCAGTTTTGATTCAGAGAAGGCTTTTAACTTAGTTGTCCCTGTTTAACACACAAAGTGTACAATTTCTCAAATGAGCTAATTGCATTAATTTTCAAGATATACAAGAATGCTTGTGCTTATGTTAAAGTAGGTCCTTTTCCAATTCCTTTAAAATACAGAAAGGCACAAAACAAGGCTGCCCATTATCACCTTTACTTTTTGCATTGGCTATAGAACCCCTTGTTAATAGTACGAGATCCAATAACAAAATTAATGGTATCAAAATAAAAAGACTTCAAACTAAAGATTCAACTCTTTGCTGATAAATTACTAGCAACATGAAATATAGAAAATTCACTAAAACACAATTAGTTCTGAGTCAGTCTGAAGACATCTCAAACTAAGATTTAATCATAATAATCATAATAAAAGTACATTATTGATAAAAAGAAAAAAATCATACAAAAAATATTCTAACTTCAATTGGAATAGCAATCAAATGAAATGCCTGGGTATAAACATTATGTATAATGATACAAACTGTCAACAGGTTGTTGATAAAATTTTAAGTTTAGTCACAAATTGGAACAAATTCTTTACCATGGCACAACAATCAATGCTTACTAAGATGATTCTCCGTAAAATATTGTTTGTCTTAGGATCATTAGCACAATGTCCACCAAAAAAAATTCATGAAGATAAACTTCAGCAACTGTAAAAGTTGCAGCATTGTGGATAAATTCATCTTATGATTCAAAATGGAAACAAATACATCAAGATTTATTAGTAAATAATAAATATATCACAAGTAATAAACAAATAGTACCTAAAGTTTTATCTGGTTAACAGATTTTTGCGTAAATGGTATTACACCCTCCTCTCAAATTCCCTATTTCAATATCATTTCCTCTTTCCAAAAGTTCACATAGAATGCTTTAACCATATCCACAACCTCAAAGCCAATACACAATTGTGTTCAGAGCTCATTGTGGAGCCACCTATACTGAGCCAGAAGATATAGCAAACCTCCTGGCTGATAAATTCAGCTCCAGCTTTACCCCTCTCTCTCCCCCTCAACCTTCCTCATGAAATATCATCAGTTGTAACTCCCCCTACCATCACTAGGAAACAGATCCTTAATGCCCTCTCCAAGACAAAGAACACTGCACCAATGGGCCCAAATAATACCCAGGATGCCTTTCAAATAAAAAGAAACACAACGTATCAGGGCCTCTGGAATTACTATTTAACTGTAGCCTGGAAACAGGCTTCATGCCTCATGAATAGAGAAAGGCAACAGTCACCCTGCTCACAAAGGTAAGCCATCTACAGACCCTGGAAACTACAGACTCATAAAAGTCTCACTAGTCTTATATGTAAAGCCATGCAAAGAATTATCATGGAGACTATCAATAAAGATACAGTAAACCTCCAGATACTGGACTCAACCCAGTTTGGTTTCATCAAGGGCAGATCATGCCTACTCAACCTGATGGACTTATTTGAGGAGGTCAGCAAAACAACCCCACTCAGGCATTGTTGACAAACTCAAGAGGTTAGGTATAAATCTGCATGTCACCCGGTAGATAGCCAACTGGCTCACAAACAGGACCCGGGAAGTAAGAATTGAGGAGTCCACTTCTACAAAGAAGCCAGTCACAAGTGGTGTCCCTCAGGGATCAGTCCTTAGACAGCTCCTTTTTGGCATTTACTTCTCAGAAGTCAGGGCCAATGTCAGGTGTCTTTGGCTGACTAAATTTGCACATGATTACAAATTAGGAGCTGTCAATGAATCTCACATTGACACAAATGTTCTCCAGGATCGGCCGACACAGACTAACAACTGGTGTCAGAGCCAAGGACAAACTAAATGCCAAAAAATGCATAATAGTATCCTTTGGGAAGTCATCCATCCCCGATAATTATCATATTGAGAACACACCCCTTAGAGTCAATCTGGTAGTCAGGGACTTAGGGACACACATACTGACAGTAATTTAGCCTTTGACCATCACGTGTCTACAGTGGTGAGGAAATCATTCCATGTAGCTCAACTTACAAAGGTATGGCATCCAAGTCCAAGGAAGTCATTGTTCCACTGTTTTCGGCATTCATCAGACCTATCATTGAGTACAATGCCTCCTTTGGTATGTACCTAACCAGGCTTATCCAACAACTGGAACATCCACAGAGGTTCCTCACTAAATGAATACAGGGCATGAGTAAAATCCAATGCAGACCAATACAAAAGCACATCCCTGCATTCAGTCTCCTACAGGATTTTGAGGGGGAGATATATGCCTGGCATACAGGGCATTGTCAGACCCCACTCTAACGGACCTCCTGCATAGCCACAAAACAAACAGCACCAAAATTACCCATTCTAAAGACTTAAACCTTGCCTGTGAAATAAATAAATAGGACCTGCTGGACAGACAGATATGTATCCTGGAGACTACCCCATCTATGCAACAGGCTCCCCATCCATGTGAAGAAGAGTTTCCCCCCAACCCAATTCAAGTGCAACTTGGACAAATAGATGGGAAACTGGAAATTCATCCCTCGTTTGGTCCTATGTCTCTAATGGACACAGGTAGCCTGTAAATGGTTCATCTCCCAGGCCCATGCTTACACTTACCAAGGGTATCAGAACTTGTTAGAGAATTGGGATGCATGGCCAGGCTTAAAAAGGCTATTGTAGTAGTTAGCCTAGTAAACACTTATGACCTATATTCTAACCATTGTATTAAACACTTAATATTTTCTAAGTTTCCAATGGCATATACAAATGACTGCTTAGAAACTCATAACTTCAATAAAATGCTAGTATTAAAACAAAGCAATTTAATTTATTGGCATCACTTCTTAAATAGTACATTTTTAAATGGTAACACACACATACATGTAAGGTCCAAATACAATCAAGATTCTGAGAGTTGGTTAAATTTACAAACATTTAGTGACTTTGTGAACACAGAGGTAAATAATATATTTAACTAGATAAGATATTGTTCCACAAATTACTGGAATTCTTAATAAATATTAATAATTATGCAATGAAAAATAAATTGTATCCGTTACAAATGTATAAAACCAAGACTTCACAGACAATTCCTATTGGAACTACTCAAAAATTAATAATGAAGATTTCTCTAAAGAATATAAGAAATTGATATTAAAATCTACAGATAAAACTACATCTTCATTACATTGGACAATTTTCACTTGGAAATATTTACAGACAGCTTTTTATATAAATATATATAGATCAAACAGTATTAAATGCTGGAGATGTGATTCTGAAATAGCTGATTGGACACACAAGGTATATGAATGTGAAGTGATCTCCTCTTTAGGAAAGAAATTAATAACTTTATTCAAGCTCTATAGTCAGATAGATGTAATATTTGTAAATCTTTAGTTTTATTTAATGCTCCGTTTCCTGAATGAGATGGTTCCAAAACCCTTCTTTAGTCTATTCTTGCTACAGCCAGAAAAGTAATTACTAAAATTGAAAAAGTAAAGTTACCCCCTCTAATGTTGAATTTATTAGTATGACAAACTGTGTGCAGTAGTGAATTGCAAAAGATAAGAACTTCTATTATACATTCATATAAGTCTTGGCTAAAACTTAAAGACTTGCTTGAAAAATATTAATTGTTGTTAATGTATAATTTATATATTAATCAGCTGAGGACCCATGTAAATAGTTATTTGTTTTATAATTGATTTGTGTAGTTATTGTTTTAAAACCAAATAAAACAAGACATTGGAGAGCAAGTTGTTTGGGACTGTGACTCACTAGAAGATTGCTAGAAATAGTTACCAAAAGAAAGACTGCCGGGCACATCACATGCTGTAACCATTTTTTTATAAAAAGCAATTACTTTCTTTTCTATAATAATGATGACATACTAAATGTGTAAACAGACTAGTAAGGGAACGAGAGAAAACAAGTTATTCAAATTGGTATGTAGTGGAAACGCACTGAAATACAGTTATCCAGTACATACTGATTTTTAAAAGATGTACTTTTTATTGGGAAAATAAATAGTAATGAAAAACCATCTTACATGCACGTATATTAATAAATGATAAACACTGCTAGAAGCAATGTGCAACACACACATCATTTACACTAACTTATCTTTCCAAATTTTGTTGTTTCCCACCAGCCTCTGAATTTTTTTTTGAAAAGTGTGTGTGTGTGTACGTAAGTTGCATCACAGGAGCTGCAGTAGCAGCTGTGACCATCCGGAAAGATTTTTTTGCAAAATCCCCTGCGTCTTGCACCTTAACTTGACTCCATGTGAACAGCTTAAAAAAACAAAAACTAAGCACTACAGCAAGAACCAAAGGCTTGTGTGGTTACCTATTTTTATTAAAGGAAAAGACCACCCTCACCATCAATTTAATTCAACCTCAAAGGTTTTCTCCCTACAGTATCACCTTTTCAACCCCCATGTGCTTTGGCAGAGGGATTTCTATCTGCCTGCATGAAATACTACAAAGTTAGAGAAATCTGTATATTTTTTTCTGTCAGGAATTGCCCACAAGCTGATGTCAATGGGTGCCAGGGACTGTAATCCTGTTGCTTACCTTCAGGCAGATTTTAGACAGACAGTTCAGGTATCAGTAGTTTGGGGAGGGTGACTTGCACTGCAAGATGTGACAACAGCATCCTCTCTATGCATCTTTTGATTGCAAACCCTTCCTGACAGAAAAACGGTCACTTCACTGTGGCAAGTAGTAAAGCAGTACATGGTGCACCTTTTATAACCCAAGTGATTAATTCTTCCACTTTGCAAGCCAATGCGCTTAGACATTTTTCTCTGTGTTGTACTGATTTACTGACAATTGAAACAGACGCGGTAAACATGTTACGATATGATCTGCATGGTGGTCACCTCTACAACTGCTAAATGAGCTGCTTTTGACATACATGGCCTTTTCAGTCTACTGCTGTGGTTAAATTCCTCTGCTAAGTTTGTCGTATTAGGAAGGGCAAGATGCCCTTGTATTGGGCAGTACAGGAAGCATTACTGCTGAATGGAGAAGATTAACCAGAATATTATATATAACTGAATATATAACACACCGATGGAGAAAACTGGCCATATTTTGACAGAATTGCAGAATAGTGTTGCACTGTAATTGGAAAAAAACATGACAGCAGTTATGGACTGGCAATATTTTTGCAACTAATAAAGTACATTTTTAATTCTACAGCATTCATTATAAAATCAGAGATCTTCCCACTGGAGGCACTAGGAATAGCACAATTGCTTTCACGCCCCCTCCTTTCTAGTGGGTGCTGTTACTCAAACATGATCCAGCAAGGTTCATGTATTAGAGTGACAATTCTGACACTTCAGAATAGTGTGGGGAGGGGGTCAAAGCCTGCAATTTAGCTATTTTTTTATATGGAGCTATACAACTGCTAGGAATGGTATAAAATAGGCTCTGACAAACCTACATGTAGGTCAATCAAGTAATGTCCTGTTACAGAACTGCAAGATGAGTGGTACTCACACTAGTGCCACTGTAGTGCAATGGGATGAGAAAAAACACTTGCCATGACACAAACAGGACTTGAATTCTGGGAAGGAGTATGAAAGCAGGAGAACAAGATCATGTTAATCTGGCAGGCCCACGACTTCTATTTATTGGAAAAACATTAACATTTTATAAGTAGTACTTAAGAGTGATTTGAATGCATTAAAATAGTTGAGAAAACAAAGATGGGGGGAAGAGAAAAAAGACCACATTTTGAGTTCTAAGTTGGAGTTTTAATTTAAAGTGAACAGTGGACAGATGATAAATTCCATTCAAGGATCCTGTTCTTTATTCAGCGTAACAGTGACGACTGGCTTATACAGCTCCTGTATTCTTGGAGATTTTTTTCAAATCTAATACACAGATATGTCCCATAAGGAGATAAAGATTTGAATGCTGTAATCTCAATTTATGTTTTGAAAGGAGCTGCAGCACCAGAGCAGCAAAGAAAAACGTTTGTACAGAAACTTCCAGGTCAATCTGACTTGCATTTTGTTACAGCTAGAGCAATGCCATTTTTACTTCAAGACTGTATTACATTACTAAATTCAGAGTGCAACTGGGTCTGAGGCAGTTAAGCGAACATGCAGTTACACAAAGAACTTTAAGGATGCCACTGTAACACTACTTAGTAACTAGCTACTGGCAGTACAGCCTAGCTAAGACTGTTTGCTGAAAGTATTGTCTTGTATATTGGTCTAATTCTCATAGACCCAATCAACAAGTTGTCACTTAAAAGGAAAACAGCTCACAGGATCACTCAAAAAATGTAAACCTGTGTCCTTTCATAGAAGCAAGCAACGGCACAAAAATAGGTGCAAGCTCTGTATTCTGCATACATCTGACCTGGGACATTCCAGGCAATTACTAACTGCAGATAGGACTTCATTTATGTATTTTGGATGCAACAGAAATTGATTTTTTAACTTACTAATTTCAACCATCTGCTTTTGCAAAATGGTGACGAATTTGGTGAACCCAAGGTCCATCCACGTCTTCATCCTCAGACACCTATGGAAAAGGTTCTGAAACAAATAAAGCTTTTAATACTCTAAACAATGCAGTACAGTATTAAAGATGACTGGATTATCCTGAATGAGCGACTTTGCATTCCCATTACAAATGGTATGTGGGGAGACGCTATCAAATTAGGCCATGATTCTATGCACATTAAAAGGGCATTGACAGAGTAAATATCCATCTCTGTCCAGTGGCAAGACCAAAAGGTAAAGCAAACAGTTTAGGGTACACACTTGACAGTTTCTTATAAGGTACTGGAAGACAGCTATGCAGCTGTAGAATTTACTACAAAGTCCAAACACCTATATACAACAGCAGAGTATACCTAAAACTCACTGTGAGGAATTTACACCTTACCATCTTTGCTCAAGAATTCTGAACAAAACAAAAAGTAATGAGAAACAAAGTCACGAATTAAGGCCAATTAATAAATATTGCTCAAATTCATTAAAAAAGTTAAAAGTATGGATGTTTGCAGCAATATTCATTTTCTAAATTATGAACTGTCTGGCACTACTACTGACTGTAATCTTCAGTGATTTACAATAAAATAAAAAAAAATGAAGGACAGGGAAAAACATGAGGCAAAGTCAGTAGAGTGAGAGGTATGCAGAAAACAGAATTATGACAGGTGAAACCACTGTTAAGGTTGTGAAAGTTCCACCATTTTAAACAATCAATGCATTTTACAATGCTGGCTTAAGAACATAAAGCAGCATTCCAAACAGCTATAGAAATGATCATCTTCATTTAAGTCTTACAACCACTACAATCTCAACTGTTTCAATGTGTTAACAGGTTCTGATTCTGCATACTGAAAAACATTGGATGAGTCATGGCAAAGTTTTGTCATGCATATACGAGCTCAGGCAAAACAGTGGCCACAAAATTCCAGTACAGTATTTAGAACGCAATTTTTTTTGTTTTCAGAAATAAAATTATTTAGGTGAAGGGACTGCTCTAAATTTGAGGACTCCCAACAATCAGCATATACAAGCTCAGGGAACAAATGAAGATTTTAGTTGCTTATTGCTGATCTGAACTATTTTATTCTGAACCAAAAGGTAAAAAGATAACACAGGCAGACCATTTAATAAGAACTACAAAAAAGAGCAAAGCTATAGAGCCCTTCACTGTACAATACATCTTAAACCCACTGTAGTGGAGGTCCATGGGATATATCCAAATGAACCCTTAAGACATTACAAGTGTTTCAGCTACATAGCTTCTGAATATCCATGTCTTTTTACTTTTAAAGTCTTTACTGGAACGTTCAGGCCAATAAAGCCAAACTCCACCAGCTGTTGATATGTCATGGTTCACTTTCTGAGCTTATCAATACAGCAAAAGTGAAACAAGCCCAATATCCAATGCATTAAGGTGACTTTTCAAACAAAAAGGTAAAACTGTCACAGACAAACCATTAAGAAAAATGACAAGAAAGATTAAACAAAGCCAGTGTTTTTAAGGAACACCTTAAAGGAAAACTCCACCCTAGGGCTAAAAAAATCTTTTTTTTTTTTCACGCTTTATTTCTGACCTATTTTAACACCTTAAAGTCACTCTAAGTGCATTTGTGATTTTAGCCCATTTTCCCCAACATGTCTACCAATGGAGCTTGATGTATCAACATGATCTTGTTCTCCCTCAACCCTCTTTCCCATAATGCTTTGTATGACTAATGCCAGACATAAGGAAGCAACTGTGAATTCCCATGCCATTGACGTATAATGGGATTTGTGAGAGCCACAGTTATCTTCTTTACCTTTTGTAAAGGGACTGCTTCTTTTCCATCTCTAATCACCCTCCTTTACGTCTGGCTCAGAGCTTGTTTTACACTACATTTAGAAGTTATCTAGCTACAGCCAGAAAAGTAGTTAAATTGCAGGCCTTTGTTCAGGGTTTTCATTTGTAGTTCCGAGAGGAATTGACAGTCCCCTCTCTCTACACTACTGCAGAGGTGTTAAAACTGTCACTGCACTGAGAGACCCTTGCAGAATCAATTCCTCGGACTATAAAAGAAAACTCTGAACATAGACCTGCATAACAGTGCATAATGGTCTCACTGATCTGCAAGAAGATATCTGCCTGATGAATTCAGGGTAATCTCCAAGTGTAGTACCTCGCAGTTAGTTCTGCGCAGCTTTGGGCGTGTCTTAACTGATTGGCAAGGGAAAATCGAGTTTGAGTGACAGGCATGCAAATTTCCGCACTGGAGTGACAGGCATGCAAATTTCCACATTGTGTACACTGTGCAGTCAGGTCTTATTTTAATAGAAATAGTACTGTCCTGCTGTTACAGCTTCAGAGGTTTTAATAGCTCAGTTTATTTACTTACAATTAACCTGTACAACATTTTTCCTTAATATTATATCTGTCTGATTTCTTGTGTTGCACTGATAACTTCTGTAGCTTTGTGCACTGGTTACTTTACCTAGACTCTTAACTGCTAATTTGACCAGAGTACTCAATTTAAATATAATGCAATATTTTGTGGGTGAAATGTTATCTGGTAATGATTTTATTTACATGGTTATGTTTAGCATTGATTGTTTTCTTTAAAAAGCAAATTAATATTGGCAACATTGACTGTATACGGTGAACAGAGGGGAAAGAGGACCTGAAATTGCCAGTCCGTTCACTGCATCGTTATTAGTAAATATAAACAACTTTTAAGCACAATGGAAGCTTCAATGTCAATATTACACGTTTTACCGATTTAATTCAAATTGTAATCACAATGTTCCCCATTCAGAGCAAAGAACGAGTTGGAGGGATATGAACCAAGATTTTCCAACTTAAGTTACCCTAAAGGTAATATATAAAAAATTCTCAAAGTTCAAACTAGTCTGCACAGCCTTCATATAGGTTAAAACAAATTAATTATGATAAACCTCACTAACTTCATGTCAAATATTCTGAAATCTATGACCATCTTCAGGCCATATTTAAATAACATATACACTTACCCATGCAAATACAATCAGATTTCTAATAACTTTCCAGAATCATACTTTGGAGATGAGCTTAAACTGTGCGAATTAGAATAGTTTTTCTTACGTAAACAGTATTTAATGGTGATTCAGCTAAACTAAATATTTGTGTGCCTTGGTATGCTTTGAATATCCCTACCGATGCTGCCTTGCCACGGCAGGAGCCATGTGAATATTCAAGCAGGTGCGGGGGTCCGTGCGGCTGGAGGCATGTTTGGGGCGGGATTTGCTACTGTACATCCTGCGAGGTACTACACGTGGAGATTACTGAATTCAGTCTGCAATATAATTTATGACTCGATTGCTACAGAATCCTCAGCTTTGCACATTAACCTTCTCTGGGTTAATCTTCCTCCACTTCGTAACCTAGATGCTGTGCCTTCCACTTCCATTTCCAGTTTCTGACCATGGAAAAGTACCAGTTGCACAGAACCAGTAAACCTTCCCCAAGAGAGGCAAAAGGATAGTGGGCAGCATGGTGAAAGTTTGAATTTTCCAGGCAGATCTAATGTTAAGGAAAGCACATACATTTTCTATCTGCTAAAGTTAACCAGTCTCCAACCCTTCAAGATAGAATTCCTAGCTGATCCTCCTTTTGACTGGCCTACTAACACAAACCTTTGAGGAATGCAACCTCAAAAGATTATTTACATCTGGAAGCAATGTTTAGCTTATAAAGTCTGGCAAAGGTATTTAGTGAGGAGCTGTAGATGCAGTGATGTCATCCAAAACTGACTTACAGGAAACAGGTAAGATTATAGACAGCTCTACTGAAATAAGACTTGTTCAAGCCTTACAACCCCTTCCCAAACTTGTGATAAATGAAGGCAGTGGAATCAGAAAGCCAATTAGCCAGACAAAACTTGGTGACTCTTTGCCCAAGTTTTAGTGAATCAAAGGAAACTGGCAGTCTATAATCATTCCTGGACGTCCTGGCCTTTTCTACATAATACCAAAGTCACCGGTGAACAGCCACAAAATTCAACAAGTATTCTTCATGATTAGAATAATTGCAGCAAAATACTAGAAGTTCTGCAGACTGTTTAAGGTTATACTCAATAGCAACATTTGACATAAATGAAGGACTCGTCTGTAGATCACAGCGTGTGATATACCTTTAAGAAGCTTTCTAGTCAGCAGGCAAGTGCGTATACATAATGAGCACGTGTAAGCAAGAGTACATTTTGAGTTAGCAGTCAGGGTGAAAGTATGCATGTGTATAGTAGTCCGTTTAAGTTTAATGTTCCTGCTATCCATCCTGATGTGTTTGTACGTAATAAAGTACTTTAACACCCAAGCCTCATCATCTTATTCAGATATACAAGACGAGCAACACTGTCAGAATGGGATCCAGAGTCAAATCCATCAGGCTCACAGTTGAAGCTGGAGGAATATACAGGAGTGGATCATCCCTTCTGCCCAAACAACTCGCAAACAGGTCAGAAATTAATTCCAGGTACTCAAATTCACTTAAATGATTTTTTACTCAACGAATATAAAATGAAGCACTCAGAATGCTCAAAATGAATTTCTAATTAGATGAAATGTCCAAAACTGCGACATATTTATATAAATATTCAAAATTATGAAAATGTTTGAAACAGTATCCGAATCGCATAAAATATACAAAAAAAGGGAAAACTACCTTATTTTTTTGACTATTTGCTACTTTTTCACATTAACAAAAGCTATTCAAAGTACCCGACGTGTACAAAGTGTTGGGAAGTGTGTGCAGTAATACAGTGCAGTTATTTTGCAAAGTACAGCCATTTCAAAGCATATTTCGCAAAACAGTCTTTTGAAGAGTTTATATAAATAAAAAAATGCAGTATCTGTAAGATATGACAACTTTTATTACAAAAGTGCCTCTAGTTAGTGCTTTCATCTCCTCACTCGGAGACTTCAGACTGAGGCCATAATGCTCCATGTGACACACAAATACTCAACCCTCACATGATACTATCACATGATCTCAATAAAAACAGTTACTACTACTAAAATCCACATTTCAGTGTTTTAACCCTTTCCTTCTCAAATACATAAGAAATTCCTCTCCGTTGTTTAACCCTGGTAGAAAACATGCATTTAGCTTCACTTGCCGGCAATACTAAAACCAGCCTAACTCTTCCTCTACATTTATAATATTCCTATTACTTTTTAAAACTTCTAACACTAAACATTTAAAATTTATTTTACATTTCTTTTCTGCATAGTGTTTACCCATGGCATTCCTGACATCCCCACTGGTAATAGCATACTTATGTACGTAGATCCTTCTATACAGTTCCCTTGTTGTTCCCGCATAGAAGGACCTGCATTCATGATCATGTGATAGTATCATGTGAGGGTTGTGAGTATTTGTGTGTCACATGGAGCATTATGGCCTCAGTCTGAAGAAGTCTCCGACCGAGTTGACGAAAGCGCTAACTGGAGTCACTTTTGTAATAAAAGTTGTCATATCTTACATATACTGCATTTTTTTATTTATATATTTTTTCCAGTTATTTGTGTTTTGCTGCTTTTAGAGAGAACTTTTGAAGAGTTTATTGTGCATGTGAACGTTATTACAGGTACCTGGTGTATGCATGTTCATACATAATTACAAGGGTCATATTTGCATTGTGTTTAAACAATTTATTGACATGGCAGAAGAATTTCACAGAAGTCCACTTATGTTTCATAACAATTTTGCAGAAAATTGGAGTGTGTTTGAGCAAGAGTACGATATTTTCATACAGGCTGCTTTTTCTGACAAATATGCATACACAAAGGCATTTATTCTGCTTAATTTAGCTGGTTCAGAAGCCATTGAAAGAGAGCATTAATTTGTGTATGGCCCAGCTGTGTATGCAGAGAAGGGGGGAAACAGTCAGTGGTTCTGGCTGAAATACAGGATGACCCTGAGTGTTTAAAATGTAAATTTAGAGAAATGTGTAAACCCCAAATGAGTATTACAACGGAAAGGCACTTAATTTACACAAGGGATCAAAAGCCTGGTGAAACTTTTGCAGCATTATATCAGACTTGAGAAATAAGGCTAAAACGTGCAGATTTGAGAGATGAGTTGATAAGACAGGCTTGTGTGTGGTATTAAAGATGATGCAGTGAAAAAGATTTTGCTCTGAGACAGTGATTTAACTGTGAATAAGGCCATAGAAATGTGTCAGATATTCAACAGCAAAAAAAAAGCAAGCGTCCACCAGAGCTGATAAGATAAAAGGTTTTTAATGGAACGGATAAGCGCTTTCACACACAGTGCTTCTTCAGATCCATAAAAAAATCATCACAAGTATACTCATTATATACTAAAAAAACACAATCAATCAACCAACCATGGAGCAGCAACAATTACTGATGTATGCTCTTCTTTTTTAGGAGTGGTTTTAAAGGAACAGATGCATTAATCCCTGGCAATTTATCTGCCTGTAACTTAACAATCCAATTGGCTTCTGCATTCTCTAGTCTACTGTTATAGTCACTCTTTCTCTTACTCATAGGTAACAGCTGTAAAACACTAAATAGAAAGGAATGCCCTGGTGCAAGGGATATGTGTTTTGCTAAGGCATTAAGAGTATTTGAACGCCTAATATCACCTGCATGCTGCAGGATACCTTCTTTCAACATTCTCACTGTTCTGCCTATATAAAAAGATGTGCATAACTTACACCTAGCCAAAAAATTAATCCCTTAGAAGTACAATCAGCATAAAAGCAAGACTTGAATGTGAAATTAATGGCAGGATGTTGAAATTCCTGTATAGAAGACAAAATTGCAGGCTTTAGCAGTGCCTACATGGATGGGTACCTAGATGACCAGAAAGAGGTAGTTAACTGAGTAGAGTTATAGCATAACTGTCTCTTAAGGGAGACATTATTCTTAAATGTATAACTAGGTTTTTCACCCGCAACCCCTTTAATTCGGTCATATGACAACAAAACAGGCCAGTATTTCTTCACAACATCACATACTTGTTGCATGTTGTTACCATAGGTTAATGCAAGTCTAACACTGGTATAAGCAGTATCTAACACATTAGCCTTACCAGGAACATAAGATCGATTAAAATAAGGTTGGCCAGTGTCAGCATGCATGCCAATGACCATGTTATAACAATCTTCAAGTGTTTCAGAACTATATCCTCTAGCAGAAAGATCATCCTTAAGACAGAGCATAGCTTCATGGCACTGTATCATTTTGGCATCTACTTCTCTGAAGTACAGGTCAACACTAAGGGACTCTGGCTAATAAAGTTTGCAGATGACTGCAAACTGGGAGCCATTATTGAATCCCCAAATGATGTGGATACTCTACAAAAGGGCCTTGCAGAAACAGATGCTTGGTGCCAGAGCCATGGGCTCAAGCTCAATGCCAAGAAATGTATTGTTATCCCCTTTGGGAAAAAACATGTATCCATGAACTACCATATAGGTGGCAGTACACTAAACACAGAAAGTGTGATAAGAGACTTAGGGACACAGGTGGACAGTGGTCTCACCTTCGATAACCACATCGCCACAACAGTCAGGAAATCCTTCTATGTGGCACACCTCATCACGAAGGGCTTTTCATCCAGAAAAAAGGAGGTCATTGTCCCACTGTACTCATCCCTCATTAGACCCATTATAGAATACAACGCCCCATTTGGTATGTACCTCTCAAGACATCTGCAACAACTGGAAAGGCCTCAGAAATACCTCACTAAAAGAATCACAGGCCTAAAGCAGATGTTCTACGCTGACCGCCTTAAAAAACTCCAGCTATACTCTGTCGCAGATAGTCTACTCAGAGGCGATCTCTGCTTAACATACAAGGCCATGTCAAACCCAGAGCTGTTGGACATGCTACACTTAAAGAAATCCCAATCCCTCAGAGCTACACGCTCCAGGGATCTAAACCTTGTCATCACAATAAACAAAACATGCTGGAGGGATAGGTTCCTGACCCAGAGACTCCCCAGACTCTGGAATAGATTGCCCATACATGTCAAGCAGAGTGCCTTCTTTGGACCTCTTCAAGAGGAACCTTGACGATTGGATGGGAGAAAGGAAATTCACCCCAAGGATCACGTCAGTCGCCCTGCTAGACAAGGGTCCAGGAAAGTAAATAATGTGGGAAGAAATAGCCAGGGAATTGTTATGGCTAGGCTTGTATAGGCCCCTAGGGCTGATAGCCTAGTACCAACCTATGAACCTATAAGACATACGCAGATACTGGCCTTTAGCAATATTTTTAAAAATATGTTTAGGATGCATACTGTTGAACTGTAACAAAGCATTCTTACTACAAACATTTCTAAAAAGTGAGGTAGACAAAACCCCATCAATCAAAGTGACTCTAGTGTCAGGAAAATCAATACTGCCCTGTGAATAATTCAATGCAAATCTAAAGAAACAACTAGTAGATTCCAAGTAGTGTACAGACCTCAATAAATCAGATTCTGTACCCTGCCACAAAATAAAAACATCACCACCAAAACGTTTATAATATAAAAGTTGTGTGGAAAATTTCTGTTGCGATAGCACTGCCATGCACTACCAGTCAGCCAGTACAAGATTGGCATAACTGTTAGCGCATGGAGTGCCCCATCCCAACACCGACCCTCTGTCTGTAAACTACATCATTAAATAAAAAAACCCTGTTATAAAGGATCAACTCCATTAAAGTACCAATACATTCTATTAATTCTGGAGAATCAATATTTTCCATCAAGTAATATTTTAGAGAACACCAAAATCATGTGGTATGACTGTAAACAATGTCTGTATATCCAAACTAACAAGAATGGTTTCATTACTAAAAGACCCATGCATTCTGGCAAATGCATCTAATGTGCTAAGGAGATAATCAGCATCCCTGAGAACAGCCACAGCTGTGTCTAGTGGTCTCTTAAGATGTTGCACTATAAAAATAGAAATGAATTCTGTGGCCCAACCCCTGCCCGAAACAATCGGATGAAGGGATAGGTCAACCAGTGACTTCTGCACCTTAGGGAGGCCATGTATAACTGGTATCAAGGGGTCCAAGACCATCATGAAATCATATAATCCCCTATCAAGCACTTGTTCCATTAAAAGCTCATATAAAGTGCTCTGAATACCACCAATAATCTTGTGCAAATCACGCTCATTAATAACTTCATAGGTAGAAACATCATTCAACATAGCATACATACTAGCATTATAATAGTTTGTGTCAAGGACCACTATGGATCCATCTTTAATCGGCAGGTCTTATAGTCAAATTCAGCGTTACTTTTAAGTTCACAAAGTGCTTCAAATTCACCTGTTAAATTATAAAAATTACATTTCCTTACATCAGTAACTCGTAGTTCCTTTGCCACAGTCTTAAAAAAAGTGTAGAGCTCAGGTGTTAATTGTGGAACAAAAGTACTGGTATGCTTAAACAAAGCTGGCATGCTAGTGCGCTCATGAAAAGTTAGCTTCAATGCCATATTTCGTAAAAATAATTTAATGTCAACTACCACTCTCAAGTGGAACTGCTTGTGACTGCACAAAATTAAGCCCTCTATCTAGAAGGCTTACTTGCTCTGGAGTCAAGACATGTGAAGATAAATTGTAGACTAACAATGCATTTTCTTTCTGTTCCTCTCCTCTGGAGTTGCGTCGTTCTCTAGGGACGGTTTGCGCCTCTTCCGTCCCACACTGAAGTTTCGCCCCCTGCTGGTACCTTGCGGTGCTTGGAAAGGGGACGGAAAATTAAAAAAAAAACATTTCCAAAGATGCTGCTTGACTATCTTTGGGTCTTGCCCCAGCCAACGGATGAGGCAGAGAATTGTTCACAGTAGTTGTATTAGTACCACAGGCCCCAATACAATTGACATCCATAACATGAGCAGTCATTACGGGCTCTGTATCAATCATAGCAGTTGATGTAGAGGGAAGTTGTGGCTGTTCAGACCTTGTACATTGTACATGTTGAGTAGAGACATTAGCAGAAACACTGACAGCCCCTTCAGATCCATGGGGCTATACAAAGATGTTACCTCTCCTAAAATCTGCTATATCTCTCGCTAGCTTCCTTTTCTTTATCATTTGTTGTCATCATAGGCAAACACTTTGAGCATTACATTGTCAATTTCTGCTACATAACGTGGTTCAAGATAATTAGTAAAACATTCAGTCTGCATTTTTTCTAACTTTACAGTCAATTCTTGCTCATGTGGGGCAAAAAATTCATTTAAGAGCCTCATACAATTAAAGCTCAATTCAACATTAAGAAGCTGCCAACGGTTCAAAAGAGCAGGATATGTATTACCATAGGTAGGCATACGGAGGACCTGTAAACCTCTTGGCATTACTTTATGGAGTAGGCAAGCATCCATATGAAGGAGTTGCCACTGCAAACGCTTGCGTCTATAAAGTTCATTTTCAAAGTCTCTTAACAAATCTTTAAACATACCCCAATTATTAGGCTCCTCAGGTGTTAACTCTTCTGAGAAAACTGAGCCAAAAAGTGGATTAGTTTCCAATTTAAACAGCTGTTTAAAAAGAGCTGTTGAGATGCCCCTTCACTGGGCCGATAGCCCAATTCAATATCCACTTATTCATCCATGTGCTGCTGGTAATATACAAACAAGATAAATGAAAGAAGAAAGAAAAACTAACACCAGTAGCCAAAGGTCGCCCAGCTTAAAAAAAAGTATATTCAACAGCAAAAAAGTACAGTTGTGTACACTTACCATAAATGTAGATGTTCGAGTATATTCACTGTTACAGTCATCACTTTTGGGTTATCTGCTTGCAGTAGCCCTCAGTCGGCCTGATTAACAAAAGCTTGGGTCCTGCATCGGTTGCTATCCCTTCTTCCACGACGTCCGGTCGTCAGGGGTATAAAACGTGCAGCAGACATCATTACATCAGATTTTCTTGCCCCAGATGTCAGGTGCCCCCCTAATGGAAAGCAATGAAATCTATAAATATAAAAAGATATACCTCCAACAAAAAAGCAAATACACCAAAAAGCTTTTGTGCACAGTAAAGGAGAGTAGAGGTATAGCCAAAAGAAGTTAGGGGGCTGGAGGGAGGGTAACCAGGACTGCAACAGTGAATACACTCCAACATCTACATTTATGGTAAGTGTACACAACTGTACTATGTTCTTCGTGTTTCACTGTTTCAGTCATCTCTTTTGGGTAGATTCCCAAAGCTAAGGATGGGAGGAGGAATTTAGATAGCATTAGGACCAGCTATAAGGCCCTGCAAGACTGCAGTGGCAAAGACAGCTCTGGATTTAGAGAAAATTGGCAGATGGTAATGCTTGGTGAAAGTATGTACAGAACTCCAGGTAGCAGCTTCTAGGATGTCCCTGGTAGGGACGCCTCTGAAAAAGGCTGTAGAGGTAGATGCAGCCCTGGTTGAGTGGGGTCTGATCCCCTGTGGTATAGGTTTTCCATGGTGCTTGTAACAGAAATTAATGCAGTGGCCTATCCATTTGGAAATGGTTTGTTTGAAATAGCCTTCCCCTCTGCCCCTGCAGCAAATGCCACCAGCAGATGTTCAGATTTCCTTTGAGGTTTAGTCCTGTCCAAGTAGAATCTAAGCTGTCTCTGCACATCTAAGGAGTGCAGTATCCCATTTCCCCTTTGTTCTGTGGATTAGGAATGGACTGATTAAGGGCCACACTGGATACCACCTTGGGTATGAAGGAGGGACTGGTCCTGGAGGGACACCCTGTCCACATGAAAGATGAAAGGCTCCACTGCCATAAGGGCCTGTAATTCAGATACCCTTTCTTGCTGAAGTGATTGCTAAAAGGAAAGCTGTTTTCCAAGAAAGGAATTCTAAGTTTGCAGTAGCAGCTGGTTCGAAAGGAGGAAGAGTGAGTTTCTCCAATACAAAGTTAAGGTCCCAGGCAGGAGTTGGGGCTCTCCTGAGTAGTCATAAATTTTTGGCCCCTCTGAAAACTGCTTGAGCAGTGGATGAGAGAAGAGGGGAGGTTCTGTGTTATAATGAGCTGAAATGGCTGAGGCGTAAATTTTGCTGGAGGAAAAAGACAGGCCCTTGTGAAGCATCTCAGTTAAGTATTGTAAAATCTGAGATAAACTGGGCACTGCTGTGCTCATCCCTTGAGACTGGTTCCAGGCACAGAATCTTTTCAATTTTTCAGCATAAGATTTTCTAGTACTAGGCCTCCTTATCTCTAAAATGATATCCATCACTGGCTTACTGAGGGATGGTAAAGGAGAGATTAGGTAATTAGCCAGGCTGCTAGGTTCAGTGTTTGAAGCTCAGGGTGCAGAATCTGGCTCTCCTGCTGAGACAATAGGGTAGGAGTCTGAGGCAGGTGCCATGGGGCCAACAGTGACACACTGTGCAAGAGTGGGTACCAGTGTTGGTGTGGCCAGTCTGGTGCAATCAAAATCGTCCTTGGTTTGTCTCGTTTGCTATTTAGTAGTACTTTATAGTGCAGAGGCAGAGGAGGAAAGGCATAAACTGATAGGTTTTTCCAGCTGAAGGACAGAGCATTCACCTTCCAAGCTTGTTTGTGGGGAGTCCTTGTGCAAAATTTGTCCAATTGATGGTTCCGGGGGGAGGCAAAGAGGTCCATATCTGGGCTCCCCCATTTGCTTGTCAACATGTTGAAAATCCTTGGTTCCAGTTTCCACTCGTGTGGGTCCATGAGATTTCTGCTTTGTTCGTTTGCCAGTGTATTTAGTTTTGCTGGCAGGAATTGAGCTTGCAGATGCACGTGGTAGCTCAGGGCTGTGTTCCACAATGCCATGGTTGGTCTGCAGAGGTGGTAAGAATGTGTACCTCCTGCTTATGTACCACATAACAGTGATGTTGTCCTGGAAGAATGTGGTCCTTGTAGGCTGTCGGAGCATTCTGCACAGCTAACATTTCTTTTCGATTGATATGCAGGTGCATTTGACTTGGGTTCCATTTGCCCTGAATGCACTTCCCTGCCAGGTGAGCCCCCCATGCATAGTCTGATGAGTCTGTTGTTAGGGTTTGGGTGGCAGGGGGTAGTGTGAATGGTAGTCCCTTGTTTTGGTAGCAGGCCACTGCCCACCAAAGGAACTCCAGGCGTAGGCGAGGTATGATAGGAATCATTGCTTCTAGATCCTGAGAATGTTGACACCATAGGCTTTTTAGATACCACTGTAGTTTTCTCATATGCAGTCTTGCATATGGAATTAGAAGAATGCAGGCCGCCATGAACCCCAAGGCTTGTAGTATTTGCCTTGCAGATAGCAGGGTTTTTGTGGCCACTTGTTTGAAGTAGGTTGTCAAATAAATTTGTTTCTCTGTCGTGAGGAAAGCCATCTGGGAAGTTGTATTCAAGCTTGCTCCCAGGAATGTAAATTTGTTGACAGGATACCAGGTGTGATTTCTTTTTGTTTATGGTGTACCCCAGACAGGTTAGCACCCTTTGTACAAAGGCCAGATGACTCAAATGCATGTCCTGGCTTTGTCCTGGCTTTCTGCCTGAATTAGGCAATCGTCCAGGTAAGGGTATATTTGAATATTTCTTTGCCTGCTAAATGCAATGGCTGGAGCTAGGCACTTTGAGAATACCCCGGGCACAGTAGATAAGCCAAAGGGCAGTGCAGAGAACTGACAGTGCGTGTAGCCTGCATTGAAGCATAGGTATCTTCTGCAAGATTCCCTGATTGGGATGTGCAGGTATGCTTCCTTTAAATCTAGTGTTGCCAACCAGGCGTCTTTGCCTAGCAAAGGGAGCAACTGGTGAAGAATCAGCATCTTGAATTTTGGAATCACCAAAAAGGTGTTTAGAGTAGACAGGTCCAGGATAGGACGCCATGAATGGTTCTTTCTGGGTACTAGGAAAAGTCTCGAGTAGAAACCTTGTCCCTTTTCCTCTTCTGGTACCAACTGAATAGCCCCCATGCTTAAGAGAGAAAGTACTTGTTTTTGGGCCTCTGCCCACTGATTTGGGGGTAGATCTGGCCACCCGCTTGGTGTTGGTAACGTGTGGAGGTAAAATCTGTATCCCTGGGACACTATATTACATTTGTCCTGGGTAATGAGTTCCCAGTTCTTTGCATGAAGAGCAATCTTTCCCCCCAAAGGGGCAGTCAGTTGAGAAGTGCTTGGAAGTTGTAAAAAAGTCATTGAGACAGTTTACCATGGGGGGGGGGGTTATTACTCCCAGATTTGGAAGTGGAGGCCCCCCACTGCTTAGTCCTGTGCGTACCCTGGGACTGAAGCCTAGTAGCACTGCTGGATCTGGGTTTGGACTGAGAAGGTCTGGAAGAGGCAGAAAAGGACCAATTCTTGGAAGGTCAATGCCTACTAAACCTTGGAGGTAAAAAATCTTTAACAGTTTACATAGATTTAGCTTTTTCCTCCATCTTTTTAAGAACTTCTTCTGCTTTGTTGCCAAACAGGCGGTCCTGGTTTAAGAGAGCACCCAATAATTTTGCTTTAACTTGATCTGGCAATGATTTCTCCTTAAGCCAAGCAAGCCTTCTAAGTACAGACCCAATTACAGCAGCCCTGCAAGATGCCTATAGTGAATCAAAACCACATTGCAAAGCATGATTTCCAACTTGTTCAGCTGAAAGTAGTAAATCCTGTAAATCCTTTTTTTCAGCACAATCAGGAATCAACATAATTTTCTGTTTAAGCAATCCAATAATATGCTGCTGATACTTTAACATATGAAACTGGCAGTTTAAGGCCCTAATCGCCAAAGTTGCAGAAGTGTATACCTTCTTACCCCATCTATCCAGCGCCCTGGAGACTCTATCAGAAGGGATAGGATTTTTGCCAGTAGTAACTTTAATGCCCTTGGATCCCTGTGAAATGGTCTCAGATCCGCAGTAGGATTTTTAAAAAGGAACTTGTGAGAAAGCACAGTTGTGTACCTACCATAAATGTAGATGTTCAAGTGTATTCACTGTTGCAGTCATTACTCTTGGGTTATCCTGCTGGCAGGCTACCCGCAGTCGGCCAGAATTCCAAAGTCTAGGTCTGGCGTCAGCTGCTGTCGCCTCTTCCCTGACGTCAGTGCGCCCGGGGTATAAAACATGCAGCTGACGCCATTTTCTTCAGTTTTTCTTGCCCCAGATGTCAGGTGCCCCAAATAGGTAGGCTGAAAAATATATCAATAAGAAATGCATACAAAAAAATAACATTTACTTCATCTACAAGCAAATACACCAAAAAGGTTGTATAGGATAGAGAAGTGCAGATAAGTCCCAGCAAAGAGAAGGGGGATGGTGGGTGGGTAACCTGGACTGCAACAGTGAATACACTCGAACATCTACATTTATGGTAGGTACACAATTGTACTATGTTCATCGTGTTTCACTGCTGCAGTCATTACTCTTGGGTTGAATCCCAAAGCTGAGGAAGGGTGGCTGGGCTAAATAGGATTAGGGGAGGCTATGAGGCCCAGCAGAACTGCAGTGGCGAAGCCTGCTCTGGACTTAGAGTAGAGAGGCAAGTGGTACTGCTTTGTAAAGGTGTGCACTGAACTCCAAGTTGCAGCCTCTAAAATTTCTTTGGTTGGTACTCCCCTGAGGAAGGCTGCTGAAGTGGCTGCTGCTCTGGTGGAATGAGGCCTAATGCCCTTAGGCACAGATTTGCCATGTTGAGAATAATAAATGGATGCAATGGCCTATTCATTTAGAAATAGTCTGTTTTGAGATAGCCTTTCCTTGATATCCTGCAGCATATGACACAAAGTTGCTCAGTCTTTCTGAAAGCTTTAGTTCTGTCCAAGTAGAAGCGTAACTGCCTGTGTATGTCCAAGAAATGCAGAATTTTCTCATCTTTGTTCTGTGGATTTGGATAAAAGGTAGGCAAGTGAATGGTTTGATTGAGGGCCACACTGGACACCACCTTAGGCATAAATGTAGGGTTTGTCAGAGAAATCCTGTCTGGATGTAAAATGATGAAAGGTTCCACAGCCATGAGTGCTTGTAACTCCGAATCGCCTTGCAGAGATTATGGCTAGTAGCAGAGCTGTTTTCCAGGATAAGAATTTAATATCTGCTGTTGATGCTGGCTCGAAAGGAGGCAGTGTGAGTTTTTCCAAAACAAAATTGAGATCCCATGCCGGAAGTGGTGCTCTCCTTGGAGGCCTAATGTTTTTGGCCCCTCTGATGTACTGCTTTATTAAAGGCTGAGAAAAGATAGGTGGTTCCGTATTGTAGTGTGCAGAAATGGCAGAGGCATGAATCTTAATTGATGAGAAAGAAAGGCCTTTGTTCAGCATCTCAGTCAGATATTGTAAAATCTGAGGAATGCTTGGTACACACATGTCAATGCCTTGTTTCTGGTTCCAAGCACAGAATCTCTTCCATTTTTCTGCATAAGATTTTCTGGTACTGGGCCTCCTGGCCTCCAAGATAACATCCATAACAGCTTTTGAAAGAGGAGTGTTCTGAATGGCTACATTATCCACCATGCTGCCAGATTTAAGGTCCTGAGTTGGCTGTGCAGGATCTGATTGTTTTGTTGGGTTAGCAAATGAGAAGCTTGAGGCAATATCCATGCTGGACCATGAGACAAGCTCTTCAGGATTGGGTAACAAGCGCTCGCGTGGCCAGTCTGGTGCAATCAGTATCATTTTTGGCTTCTCTTGTCTGACCTTTAGGGAGTACTCTGGGAAGGAGAGGTAGTGGGGGAAAAGCATATACTGTTAGATTTTTCCAGCTGAATGATAGGGCGTCCACTTTCCATGCTTGCTTGTGGTAAATCCTTGTGCAAAATCTCTGCAATTGGCAGTTGTGAGGGGAGGTAAATAGATCTATGTCTGGGCATCACCATTTCCTTCTTATAATCCTGAAGATTTGTGGAGCCAGTTTCCATTGGTGGGGATCCATGAGGTTTCTGCTTAGCTCGTCTGCCAGAGTATTTGTTTTTCCTGGCAGGAATTGTGCTTGCAGGTGAACTTGAAAGGTCAATGCTGTGTCCCATAAGGTCATTGCTTGTCTGCAGAGGTGGTAGGAATGAGTACCTCCCTGCTTATGTACCACATGACTGTAGTGTTGTCTGTCTATCAGTAATTGTCCTGGATGAAGCAGGTCCTTGAAAGCTGTCAGGGCATTTTGAACAGCTAGCATCTCTTTTTGATTGATGTGAAGATGCATCTGGTTTGCAGGCCATGTGCCCTGAAATACATTTTCCTGCCATATGGGCCCCTCAGGCATAATCTGATGCATCTGTTGTCAGTGTCCGTCTGGCTGTGAGTAAACTGAATGGCAGACCCTTGTTGTGGTGACAGGCTTCTGCCCACCATCGAAACTCCTGTTGTAGGCAGGGAATGAGTGCAATTACTGTCTCCAGGCTGTGGCAATGCCGAGTCCAAACACTTTTCAGATACCATTGTAGTTTCCTCATATGGAGTCTGGCATATGGAATTAGTAGAATGCAGGATGCCATGAACCCCAAGGTCTGCAGGATTTTCCTTACAGATAAGTGGGTGTTTGTTGCGAATTTCTTGAAGTAAGTAGTCAGTTGTTTTTGCTTGTCTGGTGTGAGATAAGCCATCTGGGCAGTGGTATTTAAGCTTGCACCCAGGAATATTATCTCTTGAGAGGGCACTATTTTCAATTTCTTTTCGTTACTGTGTACCCTAGGCCAATTAGTAATCTTTTTACAAATGCCAGATGCTGTAGAAGAGTGTCTTTGTTCTCTGCTTGAATTAGGCAGTCGTCCAAGTAGGGATACATTTGAATTCCTTTTTGTCTGCAGAACGCAATTACTGGTGCCAGGCATTTTGTAAAGACCCTAGGCGCAGCAGATAAGCCAAACGGCAGTAGAGAATTGGTAATGCATTGAGCCAGCTATGAATCTGAGGTATCTTCTGCAAGATTGTCTCACTGGGACATGCAGGTATGCCTCTTTTAGGTCCAAAGCTACTAGCCAAGCCCTCTTGCTCAGCATGGGCAGTAGCTGCTGAAGAGCCAACATCTCGAATTTTGGTACTTCCAGAAACGTATTTAGTATAGACAGGTCCAGAATTGGTCTCCAGGTTTTGTCCTTCCTGGGTACTAGGAAAAGTCTGGAGTAAAATCCTTGCCCTTGCTCTTGTGGCACTTGCTGAATGGCCCTCATGTCCATGCCGGCTGTAATTTGTTTTCGTGCCTCTGCCCATTGATTGTGTGGCAGGTCTGGCATGCCCTTTGACCTTGGTAGAGTGTGAAAATGGAACCTGTATCCTTGGGACACTATGTTCAGAACCCATTTTTCTTGAGTAACCATTTGCCAATTTGATGAAAAAAGTGCTAGTTTCCCCCCTAAGGGGGCTGTCAAAGGAAAACTGCTTGGAACTGGTAGAGGAAAGTCATTGGGACTGTTTCCTGTAAGGCTGTGATTTGTCTTCTCCGCTTTTGGAGGTAGGAGCACCCCATTGTTTAGGCCTGTATGAGCCTTGGGGCTGAGATCTGCCTCTGGGACGCCTGTATCTGCCTCTTTGTGGTCTGTCTGAGACTGGAGAGGACCAATTTTTAGAAGGCCAGTTCCTGCTAAACTTGGGTGGCTGCACCTGTAAGAAATCCTGGACTGTCTGCATGGATTTCGCTTTATTCTCCATTTTTTTCAAAACCTCTTCTGCTTTAGTACCAAACAAAGTATCATGCTGTAATGGTGCATCTAATTGTTCCTTTAACCAAGCATGCCTTCTAGTAACAGAACCTGTAACAGCGACCCTGCAAGAGGCCTCCAGTGAATCATAACCACATTGCAAAGTATGCTTTCCCACTTGTTCAGTTGCATGCAATAAATCCTGCAATTCCTTGTTCTCTGAACATTCAGTATTTGTCAACATTTTTTGTCTAAGTAATGACATTAAATATTGCTGATATTTAAGCATATGAAATTGACAATTTAAAGCCCTTACAGCCAGGGTAGCAGAAGTGTATACTTTTTCCCCATCTGTCTAGAGCCCTAGAATCCCTATCAGAGGGGACAGAGTTTTTTGCAGTGGAAGCCTTAACCCCCCCCCCCCCTTGGGACCCTGAGATATAGTTTCTGGGTCAGCAGCGGGGTTTTTATATAGAAATTTATGAGAGTCTGGAACCCTGTAGGATTCGGTCTGGCTTAGCAGATGCAGGGGGTAAAGAGTCAGGGGACAATCCAGACTCTGAAAATACATCTACAATGTCTAGAACAGGAAGAATGGCAAGGGGTCTGTGCTGAGGAAGAAGCAGGAAGTCTCTGAGCCTTTTCTTAGACTCAGAATATTCTTGGCTCTCCCAGTGGAAATGCTCCCTCATAATATGCAGTGTTTCCCCAAAAGAATAGTCCTCAGGAGGAGAGGCTGAAGGAATGGATTCTTCAGCATCAGAATCCTCATAGGGAAGCATGGAGTAATCCTGTTCAGAAGAGGAATCAGAGGAAATAGATTCCTGATCAGAAGAATCGTACTCTGTCTCTTGCCTAGGCCTCTTATCAGGAGGGGGATGGGAGCCCCTGATCAATGTAATTAGGTTTTCGGCCATTTTGAGCATCTGCTTTTTAGGCATGGAAGTCTGAATAGGAGAATACTGTACTTGTTTCTTTGTCTTTACAGCTGCTTTAGTCTTTGAAGCGGAGGATGGCTTAATATATAGTTCTGTAGGTCTGAAGACACCTTCAGAAGCAGATGCCTGTTCAGCGGCTCCGGACCCATCTAAGGGATTGATTTCAGTGTTTCCAATACCTTGAGTTTTCCAGAGGCCCAGTCGGCTCCACGTGGGAGTCGGTCACGGCCAGTGGCTCTGAGGTAGCGGGCGCCAGGGGCTGCGAAAGTGCCTCACTGAGAACCGGTGACTGGCCTAGAAGAGGCTTCGTCATCGGTTTTAGACCTCGGATGCCTATCCCTGTCCTAGTCCTTGCGCTTTTTGTAAACTCCAGTTGTCGGCTGTTCTGCCGGCATTATGTAATTAAATCTTCAGCCAAAATAGTGAAATGCAAAATTGAACAGACGCTTGATAGTGCGTTGGTTAAATCTAGCACAAAACCGACAGCTAGCAACATTGTGATCAGAGCCTAGACAAGGGATACAGTAAGAGTGAAAATCCTTATGAGGTATTTGCTTCCCACAAGAAATACAATTGTTAACTTTTTCTGACATCGGTCTGGAGCAAGAAAAAAAGTTTCCCCAACGGGGTACTTAGCTTTAATGAAGACTTTGGTTCTGAAATTCAGCTTTGAAAATCTCAGGAGTCTGCTGACCGGCACTTGTGAACTGCTTTTGCTTTGGGCACCGCACAGCAAGAAATACTGAAGAAAATGGTGTCGGCTGTATCTTTTATACCCCTGGCGCACTGACATCAGGGAAGAGGCGACAGCAACCGACACCGGACCTAGACTTTGGAATTCTGGCCGACTGTGGGTAGCCTGCCAGCAGGATAACCCAAGAGTAATGACTGCAACAGTGAAACACGATGAACATTCAGGGACCCTGTAATATCTATCAGGTTTTCTGGGAGCAGGAGGTAAAGAGTCAGAGGCCAAGCTAGATTCCGAAAAGGCATCATCAACAATGTCTAGTACAGGAGGTGCGGCTAAAGGCCTGTGCTGGGGTAGGAGTAAGAAATCCCCAAGCCTCTTTCTAGAATCAGGGGGGGGGGGCAGAGGGAATAGAGTCCTTAGCATCAGAATCGTCATAAGTAGATAAGGGTAAATCCTGGTCATCAGAGGAAACAGAAAATTCAGAATCCTGGTCAGAAGTATCATAAGCAAACTCAGTCCTAGGTCTTTTAGGGGGGGGGAAGTCTGGCTTCCACTGATTAAAGTAATAAGGTCTTCAGCCATTCTTATCATTTGTTTTTTAGGCATGGAGGCCTGATTATGCAGTCTGGGCGTCAGTTTTCTAGGCATAGTTCGAGATTTACACCTTGAAGAAGAAGATGGTGTCTGTTTAATACGCAAGTCAGTAGGCCTGAATACACCCTCAGAAGCCGGTGCCTGCAAAACGGCTCCGGACCCATCCACAGTAGAGACATCCACAGGTTGCACAGTTGAAGCATCTCGCGGCATACTGGACTCCGAATGGGTCTCAGTAGAGGCCTGCGAATCTGAAGTAGCGGGTATCAGGGGCTGTGAAAGCGCCTCACTGAGTACCTGCGAACTAGCGACCGGCTTAGGAGAAGCGTCGTCAGCAGCTCTGGACGTAGGCGGCCTGTCTCTGTCTTTATCTTTGCGTTTTTTCAGAATGTCTGTAGTCGGATGGCTTACTGAAGACATATCAGGATAATTGAACAGAGCACCAAAATATTTAGAAGCGAAAATATACAAATGACGGATAGTTCGTGGTTTAAATAAGGCACAAAACTGACAGCGAGGTACGTCGTGGTCAGGGCCTAGGCAAGGAATACAGTACGAATGAAAATCTTTATGAGGTATTTGCTTTCCACATGGAATGCAATTATTTACTTTTACTGACATTGGTTTAGAGCAAGAAAAAGTTTCCCCAATGGTGTACTTAGCTTTTAGTTGAAGACTTCGGTTCTGAAACTCGAAAATGAAAATTTTAGGAGTCTGCCAACCGGCACTTGCGAACTGCTTCTGCTTCGGGCACCGCAAGGCAAGAAAGACTGATGTAATAGTGTCGGCTGCATGTTTTATACCCTTGATGACCGGACGTCACGGAAGAAGGGACAGCAACAGACGCAGGACCCAAGACTTTGTTAATCAGGCCGACTGATGGCTACTGCAAGCAGATAACCCAAAAGTGATGACTGCAACAGTGAAACACGAAGAGCATCCAAGCGTCCACCAAAGCTAAGATAAAAGGTTTTTAATGCAAAGGATAAGCGCTTTCACACACACTGCTTCTTCAGATCCATAAAAAATCATCACAGGTATACTCATTATATACTAAAAAAACAATCAACCAACCATGGAGCAGCAACAATTACTGATGTATGCTCTTCGTTTTTAGGAGTGGTTTTAAAGGAACAGATGCATTAATCCCTGGCAGTTTATCTGCCTGTAACTTAACAATCCAATTGGCTTCTGCATTCTCTAGTCTATTGTTATAGTCACTCTTTCTCTTACTCATAGGTAACAGCTGTAAAACACTAAATAGAAAGGAATGCCCTGGTGCAAGGGATGTGTGTTTTGCTAAGTCATTAAGAGTATTTAAACGCCTAATATCACCTGCATGCTGCAGGATACGTTCTTTCAACATTCTCACTGTTTTATAACAATTATTTTTATTTAATGATGTAGCTTACAGACAGAGGGTTGGTGTTGTGATGAGCACTCCATGTTTTGTTGATAGTTTTTATTTTGTGGCAAGGTGCAGAATCTGATTTATTGAAGTTTGTACACTACTTGGAATCTACTAGTTGTTGCTTTAGATTTGCAATGAATTATTCACGGAGCAATATTGAATTTCTTGACACTAAAGTCACTTTGATTGATGGGGTTTTGTCTACCTCACTTTTTGGAAAAGTTTGTAGGAAGAATGCTTTGTTACACTTCAACAGTATGCATCCTAATCATATTTTTAAAAATATCTCTAAAGGCCAGTATCTGCGTATGTCTGGATCGCATACAGATGATAAACAGTGCCATGAAGCTAGGCTCTGTCTTAAGGATGATCTTTCTGCTAGAGGATATAGTTCTGAAATACTTGAAGATAGTTATAATATGGTTATTTTCCTGGTAAGGCTAATGTGTTAGATACTGCTTATACCAGTGTTAGACTTGCATTAACCTATGGTAACAACATGCAACAAGTATGTGATGTTGTAAAGAAATACTGGCCTGTTTTGCTGTCAGATGACAGAATTAAAGGAATTGTGGGTGAAAAAATCTAGTTATGCATTTAAGAATACTATCTCCCTTAAGAGACAGTTATGCTATAAATCTACTCGGTTAACAGTACCTCTTTCTGGACGGCTAGGTTCCCATCCATGTAGGCATTGTAAAGCTTACAATTGTACATCTTCTGTACAGGAATTTCAACATCCTGCCATTAATTTCACATTCAAGCCTTGTTTTTATGCTGAATGTACTTGTATGGGATTAATTTATTTGGCTAGGTGTAAGTTATGCACATCTTTTTATATAGGCAAAACAGTGAGAATGTTGAAAAGAAGGCATCCTGCAGCATATGAAGGTGATATTAGGCATTTAAATACTCTTAATGCCTTAGCAATACACACACATCCCTTGCACCAGGACATTCCTTTCTATTTAGTGTTTTACAGCTGTTACCTATGTTGTTGTTTGTTCTTCTTTCGGCTTTTCCGGGTTAGGGGTCGCCACAGTGGAACTCCAGTCTGCTAATGACTGGCAGTAGATTTTTATGGTGCCAAGGTGCCAGCTCGACATCCAACCTTCAACGAAGGCACACCCATTCACACGTCTTTCGACCTTCCTCGACTGCGGGGAGGACATGCAGACTCCACACAGAAGACACTCCAACAGAGAATCCAACGGGAGAACCTCTTGCTGTGAGGTGGAAACACTACCGCTGCACAACCACGGCTATGAGTAAGAAAAAGGGCGACTATAACAATAGACTAGAGAATGCAGAAGTCAACTGGATTAAGTTACAGGCAGATAAAACTACCAGGGATTAATGCATCTTTTCCTTTAAAACCACTCCTAAAAAAGAAGAGCATGCATCAGTAATTGTTGCTGCTTGTTGGTGGATTGATTGTTTTTATTTAGTATATAATGAGTACACTTGTAATGATTTTTTATGGATCTGAAGAAGCACTATGTGTGAAAGTGCTTATCCTTTGCATTACAAACCTTTCATCTTATCAGCTCTGGTGGATGCTTATTTTTTTGCTGTTGAATATACTTTAAGCTGGGTGACCTTTGGCTACTGGTGTTATTTTTTCTTTCAGATTTGTCAGATATACAAACTTACAGAAAAGCACACAAACATGCTTACAAATTAGAAATGTATGCTTCCAGTGCTAATGTAGATAGTACACAGCATGTGGTTAAAACGTACAGGCCCAAGGGTGGGGCAGCTTCAGTGAAACCCAGAGCCTTTGTAGCAAAATCCAGAGCATGCTCAGTGAGGCATAAGGGCGAGTCAGCTAAATCAAAAAGTGCCGTGACCTAACCTCATAGTCAACTGTCATAATTGTGGTGGTAATCACAAATCTAAAAGAGAAAAGTGCTTAGCTTTCGCACAGCACTGCCACAAATGTAAAAAGTGGAATAATTTCAAAAGGTTTTGTAAATCAAAACAAGCTCATTCTTTTATTAAAAAAAGCAGAGAGGCAAGAAAGCTGTGACTCTATGTTTTATATTGATGGTGTGTTTGTGCTTGGTGAAACAGTCAATGCATAGAGTTGTGGGCAAAGAATGAAGTATTTTGTACTGTTCGGATTAATGGGAGACCCATAGAGCTCAAAGTTGACACTGGTTTGAAGTGCAATGTTGTGTCAGCATAAATGTTTGCTGGAGTAAAAGCTAGCGAGAGGCCAGATCTGGTGAAGTGTGAGAAGCTTGTTGCTTATGGTGGTGAAGAAATTCAAACCAAAGTCTCAGTAGTGCTTTCATGTTACTCTGCTGAGAACAGCTATGACTTGCAATTTCATTTAGTCAAGACACATGCATACCTCCCAACTGTCCCAAATTACTCATTTTTTACCGAATTTTGGGGTTCAAATAATGGGGTGCCACGATTCCCGAGTGGCACCCTTTCATTTCTGATTTTTTTTCTTTATTTTCCTTTATTTTTTTAATTATTTTTGCTTTGTTTTTCGCGCTTTAGCTGACATCTCGTGTGCGATGACGTCAGCTCGTCAGGGCTACCAGCCTGTTGGAATTGAGCTCACGACAGCGTATTCCCAGGTGGTTTCAAATGCTTTTGCGAGTGGTAACGGCAGAAGAGAGAAGGATTTATTTTATTTAGGTGCCTGGCCGATATCGCAGAGAGGAGTCTGGAATAGCTGTTTATTTACTCGGAAGCTGCCTGGGTGAAACACAGAGAAGGATTTACTGGCTGAACAGACGTATCACAGAGAAGTAAGCTGCTAGATATTATTTTCAGAGTGTGTGTGTGTGTGTGAATGCCCCATAAGTAATACACCTGGTGGCTAGAGGTATTTCAGGCTCAAACCCTGTACCTTCGGTACAGAGTAAAAAGTGCCTAAAGTCCCTAGCCACCACCATTTCCAAGCTTTGTCCAGATTTGTTGTGCTAAGAGTTGAGAAGAGCTATGGTGGGAAGTGAGAACAGAATTTGTATTCCCACATTATTGGCTTTGTTGTTTGTCCAGGTTGTTTGTGCTAAGAGATGAGAGCTATGTTGAGTGAGAAGTGAGAACTGAATTTGTATTCCCCCATACTGGCTTTGTCCAGGTTGTTTGTGCTAAGAGGTTGAGAGCTATGGTGAGAAGTGAGAAATGAATTCACTAAATGATAGCCATTAAGTTTCAGTCTTCCTAATTTTAGGAAACTGCTGATTTGGCATAGTGGTATGTTGCTCAGACTGTAGTGCATAGGGTCCTGGGTTCAAGACTTGCCAGTGACATGCATGGTAACATTTTATTCTAGCAACTTTCCAAAATTATACAGGCAATGTTTAAAATGTGTCCCTGTTTTTTTGATCTTTTGCCACCCCCCCCCCCCCAAAAAAAAAAAAACTGAACTTAAGTGCGAGAAGCTGTGCAAGATGCCTATGGCTTACACTACTGTCATTCAATTTATAGTGTGAGTGTGGAAGTAAACTTTTATGAATACTTTATGTCATTACTGGTTCATGCATTTTGTTTCATTGCCTACAGTACAGCCTACTGGAAAAATGTTCAAACAATAAATTTAAAATGCGCTCTAACATGTGTGTTGTATTATAGAAGGAATATAACTTAATAAAGTCAGGAAGGTGCATCAAAGAAAAGAACACATATAGCTTTCTTGTTTTGTGTGCAAGGGGCCAATGATTTTTTGAAAACGGCCCAGAGGTAATCTTTATCCACCACTGGCCAAATGCATTTTCTTTGGATGTGGTGTGGGTTTCAATGCTATTTCAATGAATGTGAGTTTCAAGGGCAGAAAGGTTTTAATGCCAAATCTATTTTCATTGAGACAGTATTGCTATGTTTAGCAGATGTCAAAATAAAATCCAAATAATCATTGTATAACTTAAGCAGTATGCACACATTAGTGTTTATGGTAAATGGGGCGAAATCGCCAGGTAATGGGACATTGGAATGGCTGCAGGGCTCAGTGGTGCCATATTTTGGTTGTCTGTTCTTCAATTTGCATTTGAAAGTTATCCCACAATTCCATCGGAGTGGGTGGGGTTACGTAACTATGTATGCAAATTAGATGTTAATCAGCATACAGATTTGTACCTATTTTTCATGGCCCTTGTCCAGATTTTTGATGTTTCCAGGTTGAGAGGTATGGACACGTGTAGTCATTGTTAGGCCTCAGAGACAGTTTGAAAATGGGACTGCAATCATTTAATAAGGAAGTCCAACATGTAATCTTTAAGGATTTCGCCCAGGCTATTTTTTCTGAATATGCTGATCTTTTCAAAGACAAGTTAGGCAAACTCCCAGTTGTGTACTCCATGAAGCTAGCCCCTGAAGTAAGCACAGTTATCAGATCAGCACAGAAAGTTCCAGCAGCTATGCAGAACAGAGTCAAAGATAAACTACACAGAATGGTGCAGCAAGGATTAATTTGTCCAGTTGAAGAACCATGGAGTATTCTCCATGGTGGGAGCTCATAAGAAAAGCTCAGATGATATTAGAATATGTCTTGACCCAAGAGACTTGAACAAAGCACTAAAAATACTTCATCATCCAATGAGCACAGTGGAAGTCACTACTCTTATGCCAAATGCCACTGGGTTTTCTGTCTTAGATGCAAAAAGTTCATTTTTTCAAATTTTGCTTGACCGTAAATCCTCACTGCTAACCACATTCAGTACATCATTTGGAAGGCACATATTTCTGAGAATGCCATTTGGAAAAAATTCTGCCAGTGAAGTCTTTCAGCGTGTGATGGAGCAAATTTTTTTCTGGCTATCAATGTGCTATTATAGTAGATGATATTCTTATAAGAGGGAATGGTGAAGTCAAACATGATAGAAACCTCAGGACAGTTTTGGAAAAAGCACGTGAAGTGAATCTTAAGTTAAATCTTCAGAAATGTAAATTCAGGCTATGAGAAGTTACTTATGTTGGCCATTTGTTTACCAGTTCAGGCTTATGACCAGATCCTTCCAAACAAACAGCAATTCTTGAGATGCCAGCTCCAGACAATGTCCAAAGCCCTACAACATTTTCTTGGTATAGTCAATTATCTTGGGCAAGTTCATTCTAGAGTTCAGCCAACCTTCAGCACTGTTCAGAGAGCCGACACACACATATTTATCCTGGTCCTGATTAGACCACCACCAAAGAGCATTTGATGTCCTGAAACAAATAATGCCAGTCCACCTACTTTAATATACTATGATGTTCACAAACCAGTAACTCTTTCCAGTGATGCTTCAAAGTTTGGTCTTGGTGCAATCATTCTTCAAGAGGGTAAAACCAGTACCCTATGTGATGAGAACTCTAACACAAACCGAGATGCTGTATGCTCAGATAGAGAAAGAACTCTTGGCAATTGTGTTTGCATGTTTAAAAGAATTCTTGGCAATAGTGTTTGTATGTTTGAAGTTCCATGATTATATTTATGGTCAACCTAGTCAAACTGAGACCGACCACTAACCTCTAGTCAATATTTAGAAAAAGTCAATGCACATAGCTCCTTCCTAGACTGCAATGCATGATGCTCAAACTGCAAAAGTACAATTTCAATCTTATTTACACAAAAGGCAAACTTCTTTATCTTGCTGATATTTTATTCAGATCACACAGAAAAAAATACTGAACAGCATGAAAATGAGGAACCTGATTTTGTCTTGGAAGTAAGAAATTTTTCCTCCGCATATCTTGATGAGCTTTGAGCTCACACAACTTCAGATCCAATTCTCCAGATCATCAAACACTTCCTCTGTTGAGAATGGCCTTCAAAGCAATCTTGTTTACCAGTAGATTTGCAACAATATTTTCTTTACAGAGATGAGATTTCGTCTGACAATGGTATCATCATGAAAGGTCCAAAAGTGACTGTTCCACAATCCTTGCAAAAAGAGTATATTAAGATCTTGCATCGAGGCCACACGGGAACTGATTCTACCAAAGGAAGGGCAAGAGGACTACTTACTTTGGCCTTCTATGTCAAAAGACATTGAGAAAGAACTCTCATCTTGCTCTATTTATAATAGTACTACACCACATCAACAAAAAGAACCACTTCAGTTGAGCCAGATTCCTGAACTACCTTGGTCGACAGTAGCCACTGATATTTTCGAGTGGAACAGTCAACATTACTTGGCATTAGCAGACTCTTATTCAAACTGGTTCGAGATTGACTTGCTTTCCTAACCTACCGTCCCGTATTGTCATTAAGTTGAAGAGTCATTTTCTGTCCATGGTAGTCAACAGAGTCATTCCTGGCAATGGTTCACAGTTTACAAGTCAGTAGTTCAAGAGATTTGCTGAAATGTGTGACTGTTCATATTACGAATAGTCCCGAATACCTGCAGTCAAATGGCTTGGCAGAATATGCAGTTCAAAGTGCAAAACAGCTGTTAGAGAAATCAAAACGACACAATACTTTTAGTTATGTACTCACCATAACTTCAGATGTTTGGGATCCATCTCGCCTACATTCTGTACTGATGGGCTCGGAGCCGATCCCTCGGCTCCGACTCGGCACGCTTATGCTATAGAGCGAGGCCTCTTATTGGCTGAGCTATCTTTATCCCAGGATGCACCACCACTAATCCCCCAGATCTTGTTTGTCCGCATACATGCACACAGGCACAACTTGATTATATAACATTGTTAGATGTTTCAAGATGAAACAACAGGATTCGGACCTTCTGGTATCCTCTGATCTCCAAGGAAGGGGGAAGGAGGGTGGGTTATTAGGAATGTAAGCGAGATGGATCCCAAACATCTGAAGTTATGGTGAGTACATAACTAAAAGATGTTATGTGATCCTATCTCGCCTACATTCTGTACTGATGGGACAGCGTCCCTAGCACCTAAATCCCGGGTGGCTCATTGGAAAACACTCCTGAGCACTGTGGAACCAAATGAAGCTCGTCCTCTAGATGCCACATCTAATTTGTAGTGGGAAATGAAGGTGTGCGGGGAAGACCATGTAGCCGCAGCACAAATGCCACTAATAGCAAGCTTAGAATGAAATGCTATCAAAGTAGCCATAGCCCTTGTAGAATGAGCCTTGACAGAGGTGGAAAGCTCTTTGTTAGAATACAAATAAGCTTGAGAAATACAGTCCCTGATCCATTTGGCAATAGTGACCTTTGTGACAGCTTTGCCCAATTTGTTATCTGCAAAGGATACAAACAACTGATCTGTTTTCCTTGTTTGTTTGGTCCTGTCTAGATAAAAACGTAACTGTCTGTGTACATCTAGTGTGTGGAATATAAACTCCGCCTTGTTAGAGTATTTTGGGAAAAAAACTGGAAGCTCTAATGATTGTTGTAAGCAGAAAGTAGAACAGACCTTAGGGACAAAAGAAGGATTTGGTCTGAGGGATACTCTGTCCTTGTGAAAAACCAAGTACGGGGGTTTTACTGACAAAGCTTGAAGCTCTGAAACTCTTCTGGCAGAAGTAATCGCCACCAGAAAAGCTGTCTTCCATGATAGAAACTTTAAATCACATGTAGCTGCCGGTTCAAAGGGAAAAGAGGTCAAGGCGCGTAACACTATATCAAGATCCCATGGAGGTGCAGGATGAGAAATCGGGGGTCTCAATAGAGCAGCACCTTTTAGGAAGGTCTTGCACAATCTGTTGCTCATTAAAGGTGGGTCTATGGATTCGTGAAAATTAGAAATTGCTGCTAATTGTACCTTGATGGTAGAAACTGAAGAGCCTTGATTAAAAAGAGAAGTCAGAAATTTTAGTACTTCTGCCACGGGAATAGAAATGGGGTCCAGGCCCCGGAGTTGAGCCCAAATAGCAAATCTTTTCCATTTGCTAGAATACAGTTTCTTTGTAGCAGACTTATGGGCCGAAGATAATATGTGTACAACATCTGAATCCAATGTATGACTCCTGACTATCGTCGGAAGAGGAGGAGCCAAGCAGTCAATTTTAAGGTGTGTAGGGACTGGTGGAATAGTCCCGACTGATGAACCAGTAGGTCTGGTATCTGATCCAGAAACCATGGACCTTGCAGGGCATGTTTCCGAAGATAGGGGAACCACACTTGACGGGGCCAGTAAGGAGCAATTAAGATAATTTTGCTCCCCAAGAGAGATGCCTTTTGAATCACTCTGGGAAGGAGAGGAACTGGAGGGAAGGCATAAAGCAAGCCGGTGGGCCAAGGATGGACTAATGCGTCCATGGGGCTCTTCCCAGGAGCCGGGTTAGGGAGAAGAATTCTTAGCACGCATTCAGAGGAGTCGCGAAGAGGTCGCAACACGGAACTCCCCATTCGCTGAAAATCTGACTTGCAACTGTCATATTCAGAGACCATTCGTGAGGAGAGAGGATGGTCCTGCTCAATCTGTCGGCTATCACATTGGACTTGCCCGGTATGTGAGTAGCCACTAGGAAGCGTTTGGTGGAGACTGCCCATTCCCAAACCCTCATGGCTTCTCTGCAAAGAGGATAGGATCTGGTCCCTCCCTGTTTGTTCAGGTACCAAACAACTGACATGTTGTCTGAGTGAACGGCAATCACGCCTTGAGGGAGATAATCGTGGAGGGCTTGAAGGGACAGAAGTACTGCCCTCATTTCCAAGATGTTGATATGAAGCAAAATCTCTTCCGGATGCCATTTGCCTTGGACTGACCTGCCCAGGGAATGCCCCCACCCCCACCCCATCTGGGAGGCGTCCATGGTCAAAGTGGCCGCCGGAGGATGTAGAACAAAGGGTCGTCCCTGATCCAAGTTGGAGGGCACTAGCCACCAGCGAAGGTCCCGTCTGCAAGATTCCGTGATCCATACAAGGTGGTTGAGGGGGAGTTCCTGAAAGGACCACTGAGCTGAGAGGAGCCACTGGAGAATCCTCATGTGCAACCTTGCCAAGGGGACTAGAAGAACCGTGGCGGACATGGATCCCAATAGCTGCAGGACCATTCTGGCTGGGGCTTTGGATCTTGGAAGTAAGGCTCGAACTTGGGCTTGTATGGTTTGTATTCTGTCTGTAGGTAGGTAGACCCGCATTTGGTTTGAGTCTATCTCTACCCCTATGAATCTTATTCGTTGAGATGGCAGCAACACAGACTTTGGCCAATTGAAGGTGATTCCAAGGGAATTGCCCAGTGATACGGTGGCTTGTAGGCTCCGCAGAAGTAGATGCTTGGAGGTGGCAGTTAGGAGCCAGTTGTCTAGATACGGAAACACCTGGAATCCTAGACTTCTCAGGTGAGCAGTCACGACTGCCAAACACTTGGTGAACACCCTGGGGGCTGTGATGAGACCAAAGGGCAGCGCACGGAACTGAAAATGACTGCTTCCTAGGCTGAAGCGCAGATGTCTCCTGGATGCTTGATGTACCATGATATGATAATAAGCGTCCTTGAGATCTATGGAGCACATCCAAACACCTTTCTCCAGCAATGGGAGAATGGTTTGTAGGGTGACCATTGAACTTGGACTTTCTGACTGAGCGGTTTAGGATGCTGAGGTCCAAAATGGGCCTCAAGTCCCCGGTCTTTGGCACCAAAAGAATCTTGAGTAAGTCCCTAATCCGATCTGGTCTGCGGGGACCGGTTGGATGACTCCTTTTTGCAGCAGCTTTGAAACCTCTGAGGCTGCGGTATCCCGTTGACTGGGTGGCGGGTCCGGGATTTTTGGACTGGGGTGAGAGAATGGGATGGAGTAACGTCCGGCGATAATGCGAAGCACCCAACGGCCCTGAGTGATACCTTCCCAGGCCTTTAGGTGCTTGAGCGACCCCGACTGGCTCCGGAGCAGCACAGCCGGGCAATCCCTCAGGGACTATGAAAGGCTGAAGAGCCACGAAAGGACTCGCGGTCTCCAGTGTTGCGAGGGCCTCTGCCGCCTCTGGGACGGCGTCTTCCGGAAGAATTTCCCCCTCCTCTGCCTCTGGAAGGGGAGTCCTCCTGCTGAGATGGGTAAGGCTTCTGAGATCTACTAAACCACATTTTCCCTCCTCTTTTAGCCTTGGGATAAGGCTGAAAGGGAGTGGAAAACTGTGCCCCTACGGCAGTCAGTCTTACCCTCCTGTTCACAGCGGGTTAGCGTTTCCTTTACCTTGGGTCCAAACAGGGAGGACCCATCAAAGGGGGCGTCGGCAAATGAAGACTTAAAGGCCTCCGCGAAGTGACACAGACGGAGCCAGGCTTGTCTCCTTAGAGCAATGCCTGTACCCGCCGCTCTGCTCGCCCCTTCGGCTGCATAAGAAATGAGCCTCATGGACGAGTTCGAAATGGACGACATTGTAGCCAGCTGAGAGCCAACCGTCTGGGCTAGCTCCTCAGGCAGGTTACCCAAGAGGGTATCGGATAGCTCCTTAATCAGATCCCTCTGAAACCTGGTGAAGTGCGTAAGGTAGTTCCAAGGACCTCAGTGTAAAGGCCGCTGAACTAAGGGTGCGCTTTCTGTACCGATCCATGCTCCTAGACTCCTTATTAGGAGGATGGACGGACGTAGAAGCCTCTGCTACATCTTGCTGGGTAGCAGATGCCACCACCAAAGCATCTACAGCCACACCTTTAGTAAGGAACTCTATCAGGGGGCGCAGAGAGAAATTTGTTCGGACGAGCGGGCACCGGTTCCACAGAGTCTGGGTGTTCCCATGCCCTTCGACAGATCAAATCCAAGAGCTCATCGAAGGGCGGAGACACCCAGGAGGCGGAGGGCTGAGCCCCGAAGGCCTTCAGTAACACCGACTCATCAGCAGAGGGAGGTTTGGACTGCCAGCCGCCTCGTTGTTTTAGGGCTTCCAGGATGTCTGCAAAGGAGACATCATCCGAGGACGACTTGGGGGACCCTTCTGCATCATCGAGATCAGTGTCTGATGTCAGAGACTCATCAGGGGAGTCAACGTGCTTCCTCTTGCACGATCTCTTCCTGGGAGGTTTTTCCGAAGAGGCTTCAGAAGGACCTCCAGGAGGGGGAGAAACCCCAGCGGGGGTAACCTGAGGCCCAGGGGCTCCGTTGTCTAAGGACAGGGGGACTGCCAACGACCCAGTCTCCAAATGTAGGGAAGGAGCTGGGGAAACTGTGGAGGTAGCCAAGGAAGATTTGGCTAAAGCACTCCTCATAGCCCTGAAAGCGGGACCACCAGAATCCTGGGAGGGTCCCACCTCCGTGGCCACAACAGTGGACGGTACTCCCGCCGCCGACGCACCAAGAGGGAGACTTGGGACCGAAAGCATCAATCCCGAAGCCTCCCCCCCAGGGCCGAAGGAAGAAGTCCGTGTACTGAACTCAGACTCAAGAGCCGGAGTTGGAGCAAGGGTCGGGCCCGACCCTAACACCTCCACAGGTTCAACCAGCACCGGCTCCAACGGTGCCGAAGCTGTTGGAGGAGGAACCACAGTAGGGGAGTGGACCATCGGCTCCGAAGCCAAATGGGCTGGAGCCGAAACCAGCTTTTGGAACACTGGAGACTGGACGAGTCGAAGGAGCACCCTGTCGATGTCCGAATCGGACATCTTGGATGATCTCGAGGATACCGATCGGGCCCGAACCGATTTCTCCATCGGCTCAGAAGGGCTCGGGGACCGGCTCCGAAAGGACTCAACAACTATCGGCTCCGAAGAAGGTTTCAAGGAAATTTCCCTCGGTGCCGATAAGGACTTCGGCTCCGAGGGGGAAGAGTCTGAGCCGATAACCCTTATCGGCTCCAACAACAGTGGAGCCGATGAGGGTGACCCGCCTCTCGATGCCCCAGACCTCCGCTCCGAAACCAGAGGGGTCGAGGCTGGAGGCATCGAGGCAGACCGTTCTGACCTCGGCTCCGAAGTCCGTGGAGCCGATGGAGAAGTCTGCTTAGTTTTTTTAGCGGTCGGTTCCGACTGACTGGTCGGAGCCGACGCTTTCTTCTTTTTAGAAGGAGATGGAGAGGAAGATAAAGCCTCCTCGAAGGAAGGCTTGATTAATCCTTTGAGGATTAATTTGTTTTTCCTCTCCTGGAGGACTCTAGAAGAGAACGCGTGGCACACGCTACACGACTCTTGTAGGTGTTTAGCACCTAAGCAATAGACGCACGAGGAGTGGTCGTCCGTTATGGACATTTTAAAACCACACCTCGTGCATTTCTTAAACCCGGAGGGTTTGTGTTCTTTCGACATAACCAAGCCAAAACACAGTTGTCTACAACTAGAAGAAGGGTTTGACACAAGAAAAAATATCCCTACTTTAGTGTAAAAATTTTAAACTAAAACCTTTTTTTTTTTTTTATTTAAGAAAGACAAACTTTCCACAAAAGAAAGAGAGAGATAGAGAGGGTCAAGACCCTCTAACTTAAACGGGTACTTGACCCACACACAACAACTAAGGTAGTAGAAGCCACAGGGGAAGGCCCCTCTAACTTAAACGGGAACCTTCCCTGACAGGAAAAAACACGAAATCCTCAACCAAAACTATCAAAACACACTCGTATACAAAGAATAGCCGTTAAAACAGCTTTTGGATTTAAATCAAGCAAATTTCTGACAGGAAAAAGCCCAAATAAATAGTACTTAGCCCAGCCAAGTTGAGACCACATCTAAGCTCTGTAAGCGGTAAACGAGATCTGGGGGATTAGTGGTGGTGCATCCTGGGATAAAGATAGCTCAGCCAATAAGAGGCCTCGCTCTATAGCATAAGCGTGCCGAGTCGGAGCCGAGGGATCGGCTCCGAGCCCATCAGTACAGAATGTAGGCGAGATAGGATCACATAACATCTGATGTTTTTCTACATCTCCTGAATCTCAGAAACATTCCTCGCAATAATCATCTTGGTTCACCTGCCCAGAGACTTATGTTGAGACCAAGTAGTAACAATTTGCTGGTTTCTGTGCTAACAAAGCTGTGAAAACTCAACTCCTGAAAAAGCGTTTGTCCCAAAAGTCCTATTATGAAAAGACCAGCAAACTGCTCAATCCATTACAAGAAGGGGAAGATAGTGAGGATGCAGGCAGCAAAAGTTTTTGATCGGATTGGATTTGTGAAGTGCGTCAAGAGCAGAGATCGTACATTGTGGAATCACAGGGAATAGAATTTAGACGGGATCAAAAACGTTTACCTGTGTCCAAGTCAGTGTTACAGCATCTTGCCTGTAATAAAGACTCTAGTTCTCAGAGTGACTTACCCAATGTTCCAGTGCCAGAGGGCATTCCAGTAGATATCCCTGTTCCTGAGAATATCTTAGACAGTCCTAAAGCACAACCCTCACCAATAACTGACCCTGTTGCTAAACCCAGTCCTGTTACATTACAAAATCAGGTCTAATTTCCAGACTTAGTTCAAGATAAACGGCAACTTGGTGTCTTTTGTCAACATTCATTTCCAACTGAAACCAATAAATCCAATAAAAACTAGGAATATATTGCACTAAAACCAATGATATATTTTTAAAAACATATAAATACTAACAGTGAAGTATGTATATATTTTTAAAAAATATTATTGGTTTTAGTGCAATATATTCCTAGTTTTTTACAGCCTATGGAGAATTGTTTTTGTGAAGATGTGATGGGGGTATGGTTATTTAAATGCACTTGTGTAACGTTTTATTTATTCTGATAAAGTTTTTGGGCATACTGCCGACGAAAGCGCATTTAGGCTGGGCCTGAAAGTACAGTTGTGTACACTTACCATAAATGTAGATGTTAGAGTGTAATCACTGTTGCAGTCATCACCTGTGGGTGGTAGCCCTCGGCCGGCCCGAATACCAGAGTCAATGTTTTTGCGCGCTGGCTGCTGTCGCCTGTAGTCTGACATCAGGTCGTCAAGTACTATAAAGCAAGGCAGCCAACGTCATTACATAACTTTTTCTTGCCCTAACCTATGAGAAGCACAAGGGAAGGACAGAAGTGGTCCTGGTGTCTAAGAGCCACCTTGGGAAGCATGTGTCCCCCTATGGGAAGACGTGAAAAGCGGGATGAAGGGAGGGAAACCAAGACTGCAACAGTGAATACACTCAAACATCTACCATTTATGGTACGTGTGCACAACTGTACTATGTTCTTCATGTTTCACTGCTGCAGTCAACACCTGTGGGAGGATTCACAAAGCTGAGGTAAAGGGCGGAAGGATAGGTAGAGTCCTAGGTATGGGTCAGGATGTCCTGCAGAATAGGAGAGGCAAACCATACCCTAGACTTAGAAAAGAGAGGTAGGTGGTAATGCTTTGTAAAGGTATGGACAGAGGTCCAGGTGGCTGCTTCCAATATTTCCTTGGGTAGGTACTCCTCTGAGAAAGGCAGTGGAAGCGGAGGTTGCCCTAGTGGAGTGGGTATGGATCGATTTAGGGATGGGTTTCCTATGTAGTCTGTAGCAAAAAAGGATACATTGTGAAATCCATTTGGAAATGGTTTGTTTGGAGATGGGCTTCCCCTCTATCCTTGGGGCAAAGCCTACAAGATATTGGTCAGTTTTTCTGAATGGCTTACTATGGCGCAGATACTATCCGAGTTGTTTGTGCACATCTAGTGAGTGTAGAATTCTTTCCCCTTTGTTTTTTTGAGGGTTGGGAAAGAAAGTAGGAAGGTGCATGGCCTGGGTCACATCACATACCACCTTGGGCATAAAGGAGGGATTAGTCCTCAGAGAGACTGTCTGCATGGAAAATTATGAAGGACTCGACAGCCTTGAGAGCTTGAAGTTCTGAGACCCTTCTGGCAAAGGTACTAGCCAGTAGGAAGGCAGTCTTCCAGGAGAGGTATTTAAATTCTGTTGAAGCGGCAGGTTCGAAAGGAGGTAAGGTTAGTTTCTCCCTTGTTTTTTTGAGGGTTGGGAAAGAAAGTAGGAAGGTGCATGGCCTGGGTCACATCACATACCACCTTGGGCATAAAGGAGGGATTAGTCCTCAGAGAGACTGTCTGCATGGAAAATTATGAAGGACTCGACAGCCTTGAGAGCTTGAAGTTCTGAGACCCTTCTGGCAAAGGTACTAGCCAGTAGGAAGGCAGTCTTCCAGGAGAGGTATTTAAATTCTGTTGAAGCGGCAGGTTCGAAAGGAGGTAAGGTTAGTTTCTCAAACACACAATTCAGGTGCCAGTGTGGAATAGGAGGTCTTCTGGGATGCCTGATATTAGAAGACCCTCTGAGGAATTGCTTAATCAAAGGATGAGAGAAGAGGGGTTGGTCTGAATCTGAATCATAATGGGCAGAGATGGCCAAGTCACGGATTTTTAAGAGAGGAGAAGGAGAGGCCACTATTGAGCAACTCTGCTAAGTAATCCAGGATGAGAGGGATGGAAGCTTGGGATGTACTGCCCCCTTTTGACCGTTTCCAGAAGCAGAATCTTTTCCATTTTCCTGCATAAGATTTTCTTGTGCTGGGCCTTCTGGCCTCTGTGATGATGTCCAGGACCTGTTTACTTGACAGTGACTTTGTTAGTTTTTAGTGTACGAGTCATGCTGAAAGCTTGAGAATCTGTAAGGTCTGGGTGCAGTACCTCACCCCTCTCCTGGGTCTAGATGTCTGTCCTTAGGGGAAGCAGCTTTGGGAGCTGTAAGGTCAGACTGCGTAGTAAGGGGTACCAATGCTGTCTGGGCCAATCTGGAGCGATGAGGATGACCTTTGGTCTCTCCTCTCTTATTTTGATCAGAACCTTGGGAATAAGGGGTAGAGGAGGGTATGTGTACACAAAGAGGAACCTCCAGGGGAAGGTCAAGGCATCCACCTTCCATGCTAGGTGGTGATACTCCCTGGTACAAAACTTGTGGTTGAGGTGCAAGGCAAAGAGGTCCACCTCTGGGGTCCCCCACTCCTGGGGAATTTGCAGAAAGATTTCGCTGTGGCACTGCCATTTGTGGGGATCCAGTAAGTTTCTATTTAGGTGGTCTGCCAGCGTGTTGTTGATCCCTGGTAAGTATTGGGCAATTAGATGTGGCAATTCCACACAAAAAAAGAACCGCATGTACGGCAGGTGCATGGACCATACAAAAACATTCAAACACAAAACGTCCAGCACCAAAAAGATGAAATCATAGAATTTTATTGTGACAGCTCCAGCAAATGGTGTATAAATGCACCGTTTGCTTTAGCTGCCACAATAAAATTCTATGATTTCACCTTTTTGGTGCGGGCAGTTAGGTGTAGCTGCATGGAGGTGGCTATAAGCCACAGACTCATGGCTAACCTGCACAAGGGGTAAGATTGGGTGCCCCTGCTTGTTGATGTACCACATTACGGTGGTGTCGGTTTTTATAAGGACCTCGCCTGGCCTGAGATGGGGTTGGAAGGAAGTCAAGAGTGTTTTTATAAGGGCCTTGAGAATGACATCTGACAGTAGAGTAACAGAAGTTGAATTAGCATATATAACAGATCTATTTAGAGAGAGAGGCTATGACGAATGTATGATGTCAGACACTGGAAATTATGTTCTAAAGGAGTGGGGACGAAAATACACACCCCTCTTAGGAAGTAAATTTACAGGAAGTGAGGAAACTTTAAGCAGAGAGGCAAGCAATGGGAATACAAATGACTCATCATTCAAAAAAGCTTGTATTGTGCAGTATGGTCCTTTTTCTAACCAAATTAAAAACATATTGACAAGGAATTGGCAAATAATAACTATGGATGAAGAAGCACAAACAATATTGGGTCCAAAACCGAATTTTGTGTATAAGATGGGAAAGAATTTAAAATTTCTGCTTGAAAACAGTCCTATAAGAGAAATAAACTCAGGGAAATACACTAGCAAATGTGGGGCATGTGGACAGTGCAAACACATTTGTGAAGATAGGACAATTATTTTAGAAAATTATAATAAAACCATAATTAGACCTGCACAAGGTAATTGTTTAACTAATATGTTGATTTATTTGGCTAAATGTAATATATGTCCTGCTTTTTACATTGGCAGGACGGAAAGACCATTTAAGAAAAGGATATACTCACACACATACAGCATCAAAACAAAGGATGGAAAAAATGCCCTATTTAAACATATTAATGATGCAGGTGCTGACCATGTTTTCAAATTTGCCATCTTGGAAAGAATTAGGCATAACCCCAGAGGAGGTAATATAAAAAACCAGTTGGCATATAAGGAATATTGGTGGCAAATATACACAGATGCGATGACATGGCCTGGTTTGAATGATTACATCACAATTAAGCCACTTCTGACAGTCAAAAGCTAGAGTGATGTTAACCACAACTTTATTGTTGTATTTGTTAGGTGCTGTCATTTTTATACATTAGTGCATTATTTACAAGGTATATATTATTGCTATTCATAGCTTACATACAGTTTTGTAAGTTTGTAGGCATAATTATATTACTAAGGATTTTCATGTATTTGGGCATCAATGGATAATTTTTTATTCATTTTTTAAAAGGGATATTGTATTAGGAGCTTAATATAACCCTCATTTTATTATATAGAGTAATACACCTTATAAGTCAGATTTGAATGTTTTATATTTTAATATATAAGGAAAAAACATATAGATAGTTCATATTTTTGTATTTTTTATTTTGTTCAAGAGTACTGTAGCTTTAAGCAATTTGCATATGGCGCCAATGCTATGTATTTAAATAATGAATGAGAGTTGATTTAACAGTTCTGAGGAAGCTCGTGGTGTACGAGTGAAAGCGCTAAACTCATTGTGTGGAAAATAAATGCTTCAACTTTTAACAGCAGTTTTCAGTTATTAACTTTGGCTCCATCGAGACTCTCCATCTCTTTTGCATTGGGGGTCTGATTTTATGACTGGCATCTATATTGTGTTTAACAGAGTCAACCTGTTTAACAGAGCAAACCTGATTTTTGGTTCCTGACCGTTATACGAGTGTATACAGTGACTTGGTTCGTTGTTTTACTTTTCAAGTGTGCTACCAACACTGTGTTGCAGGTGTCGATCCCTGGTAAGTATTGGGCAATTAGATGTGGCAATTCCACACAAAAAAAGAACCGCATGTACGGCAGGTGCATGGACCATACAAAAACATTCAAACACAAAACGTCCAGCACCAAAAAGATGAAATCATAGAATTTTATTGTGACAGCTCCAGCAAATGGTGTATAAATGCACCGTTTGCTTTAGCTGCCACAATAAAATTCTATGATTTCACCTTTTTGGTGCGGGCAGTTAGGTGTAGCTGCATGGAGGTGGCTATAAGCCACAGACTCATGGCTAACCTGCACAAGGGGTAAGATTGGGTGCCCCTGCTTGTTGATGTACCACATTACGGTGGTGTCGGTTTTTATAAGGACCTCGCCTGGCCTGAGATGGGGTTGGAAGGAAGTCAAGAGTGTTTTGCACTGCCATTTCTTTCTGGTTGATGTGGAAGTGAAGTTGCTGGGCATTTCAAAGGCCTTGGGTACACCTGTCTGCTAGGTGAGTGCCCCAAGCTTTGTCTGAGGCATCTGTGGTGATTGTCTGGCCGGAAGGGCGGAGGATGAAGAGAAGACCCTTGTTCATGGCACAGGCCTCTGCCCACCAGAGAAATTTGTCCTTTATGCAAGGGATTAGTGGGAAAGTAGTCTATAAGGACTGAGTGTGCTGACACCAAAGTTTCTTTAAGTACCACTGAAGCTTTCTCATATGAAGCCTGATGAGAGGGATGAGAAGGATGCAAGATGCCATGTATCCCAGGGCTTGCAGGAACTTCCTTGCAGTGAGGTGACTGGAAGCCAGCTGGGTGAAGCAGAAAGGCAGGAAAGCTCTGCTTTTCTTGGGATAGGACTGCCATTAGGTTTGCTGTGTCTAGCACAGCTACCAGGAAAACAATTTTCCTGGTGGGGTTTTGCTTTTTTTTTTCTCGTTTATGGTGAATCCTAGGGAAATTAGGAGTTTTCTGATAAAGAGAAGATCCTGGATCAACTTTTCTTTGCTGTTCGCCTGAACGAGGCAGTCATCCAGGTAAGGGTAAACCTGTATAATTCTCTGTCTGCAGAATGCTATAGCCAGGGCCAAGCATTTGGTGAATACTCTGGGAACAGTAGATAAGCCAAAGGGCAGTGCAGACAACTGAAAGTGCTGATTGCCTGCTCTGAAGCGCAGGAATTTTCTGCACGATTCCCTGATGGGAATGTGAAGGCAGGCATCTTTTAGGTCTAGTGTCACCAGCCAGGCATTTTGTGTGAGTATAGGCAGGAGTTGCTGCAAGGTTAGCATTTTGAATCTGGGGACCACCAAGGAGGTGTTCAGTTTGGATAGATGCAGGATGGGGCACCAAGTGCCCTCTTTTCTGGGAACAAGGAATAGTCTGGAGTAAAAACCTTTTCCTGTTTGATCCAATTAGTGTTTTTACCTGTTTTAATGCCTCTGCCCTCTTGGAATTACGAGTTCGCTGAAGGAGAACCTGTATCCCTGAGCAATGAGTTTTAATACCCATTGGTCCTTGGTTATAGAAACCCAATTGTCCTTGAAGAGGGTGAGCCTTCCTCCTAGTTTTAGATGAGTGAAAGGAGGGCAGAGGGAGGAGGGAGAGTCATTGAGTGTGCTTACCATAGAAGCTTGGCTTAGAACTCCCTTCCTTAAAGGTGGAAGTGGTCCATTGTTTGCTTCTTTGCTGGCCCTGGGATAGGGGCCTGGATGCCCTGTCCCTGCGAGGCTTACTTTGACCCTTTCTGCTGGGTGCAGGGAAGGCCCAGTGCTTAGAGTGGAAGTTCCTGCTGAATCTGGGTGGTTGAACTTGAAAGAAATCTTTTACTGTTTGCAGAGATTTTGCTTTGTCTTCCATCTTTTTAAGCACCTCTTCTGCTTTTTCCCCAAACAGGTGTTCCTTATCTAGGGGTGCATCTATACGTTTAGACTTGACATGTACAGGGAAAGGGTGTTTCTTCAGCCATGCATGTCTTCTAATAACAGATCCTGTCACTGCTGCCCTGCTACAGGCTTCTAGGGCTTCATATCCACATTGTAATGAGTGCTTGGCCACTTGACAAGCAGACTGTAGTAATTCTGCCAGATCTTTTCAGTTGGCACCATCAAGAGAGGTAGCAATCTTCTGTTTTAATTGTTCCAAAGTGTGCTGTTGATATTTTAACATATGCAACTGACATCTGAGTGCTCTGATAGCTAAGGATGCAGAGGTGTATACTTTCTTACCCCATCTGTCCAGAGCTCTGGAGTCTTTGTCAGAAGGAAGAGGATTCTTGGCGGAACTAGTCTTAGCTCCTTTGGGTCCCTGTGTAATGACCTCAGGGTCTGCAGCAGGGTTCCTGTACAGGTATTTGTGAGAATCCGGTACTCTGTAGTACCTGTCAGGTTTAGCTGCAGCAGGAGGCTGGGCATTAGGGGCTAAACTGGATTCAAGGAAAAGTACAGTTTTGTACCTACCATAAATGTAGATGTCCGAGAGGTATGCATCTGCAGTCCTAACAAATGGGTTGTCCTGGCCTCAGGCAGCCCTTCGGTCGGCCGGATTCCAAAGTCTGGGTCTGGCCTCGGCTGATGTCGCACTTCACCCGACGTCATAGCTGCAGTTCAGCGGGTATAAAGGCATCAGCCGATGCCATTTTCCTCAGTGTTTCTTGCCCCAGATGCCAGGTGCCCTCTAGGAAGGCTAAATTTGGATAAATACAAATGTTTCCAAACAATAGAGAGCAAATAGAAATAAACATGTATATACATAGATACAAACAAATACACCATAATAGATTCCCCCAGCTAGCTACAAGATGGGCAAATACCCTAGGAGTACCCACAGAGGGGAAGGAGGGTGGGTAATCCTGACTGCAGATGCATACCTCTCGGACATCTACATTTATGGTAGGTACAAAACTGTACTATGTCCTTCAAGGATGCATCTGCAGTCCTAACAAATGGGTAGAATACCATAGCCAAACTGGGGGAGTAGGCACTAAGGAGGCACTAAGAGTTTATGGTGTAGTTAAGATCCCTTGCAAAACAGCAGTGGCAAAACCTGCTCGGGATCTGGAGTATAAAGGTAGATTATAATGCTTGGCAAATGTATGCACGGAGCTCCAAGTAGCAGCCTCTAAAATGTCTTTGGTAGCCACTCCTCGTAAGAAAGCTGTAGTAGTGGCTGTAGCCCTTGTGGAGTGAGGTCTGATGTTTTCTGGAGTTGCCTTTCCATGAAAAGAGTAAGAAAATCTAATGCAATTTCCTGTGCATTGTCTGGTGTTTTTCTTCCATTCCTTAATCTTATGCTTGGTTTATGCTGCACAGTTTCTATTGTTGTTGGTTCTGTCAGGTAGTAGGCACTGGTGTCTGTGTACATCACCTTATGCATAAATCTTTCCTGGTCTGCGGGTTAGGAAGAATGTTGGTAGGTGTGGAGCTTGGTTTAATGATACCCTGGAGACCACCTTTGGCATAAGGTAGGATTAGTTCTTATGGACACTCTGTCCTGAGTGAAGATAAGGAGGGGCTGTACTGCCAGATATGCCTGCTGTAATTGGGCTGCCAAAGCTGAAGGAAATAAGTGCAAGAATGCACTTTTCAAGAATGAAGTTCAAATTCTGCTGTTGCTGCTTATGTTTCAAAAAGTATCATTCCTTCTCTAACAAAGTTTCCAAAGAGTGTGAGCAATGGTAATTCCTCCTTGGAACATTTTACATTTTATTGGAGATGCAGCTGCCTGGATAGAGGAAAAGACAAGGCGGAGGATCCATGTTTCTGCACTAGTAGCTTATGGATGCATGGTCTGTGGAGGTCTATGACAGACCAGTGGACTTTGTTGCTGTTAAGAGTATTCCATGATGTTGGCTATGTTAAGTTGCAAATGCATCTCTCCTTTTGTTTTGCTCTCCATGAGATATCTCTTCCATTTTGTTGGGTGTTTCCTTGTTGTTTAATCTGAGCCTCAAGATAATCCATTTAATGCTGAGATAAATCCTGCAAGATTTTTGCTGATTTTAATGTTCCGACAGATTAGAGCAGTGTGAGAATTAAAAGTTTGGCATTAGAGGGGGACAAGTTGTCTGCCTGAGATTTCGGGTTTGGGTAGGGGTAGGCCTGTCCATGTTTGATTGCATACCGGGTGCTCTTGGTGCACCAATGGCTGTTCTGGCCAGTCTGGAAGAGAATTGATGATCCTCGGGTGATCTTCTTTGATCTTCAGGGAATGCACATGCATCAAAGTTTTCCAAGCGAGTGGGGGTTATGTCAGGTTTCCAAGGTTTCCACCTGGTATGCACCTTGGTTTGGGTTCCTGGGTGGTATGTTCCCCATTTGGTTGATTGGTGGTGGTTGTAGAAGTGCATTTCTGGCAGTCCGGAATTTCATATCATTGTTTGGGATGCTGGATCCATTCTGCTTAATGATTATCTTTCTGGGTTCTGCTTTTGCTGTTCTGAAGTATGAGCTCTTTCCTAAACAAATAGGGCCTGGAGCTGAATAATCGGCATAGGAGGACATTCCCATGTGTGCCATGTGTTTGTTGATATAGGGATATGATATAACTGTGGGGTTGTATTGATATATCACTGTTGTACCCTGTTGAAAGATCCTTGTATCCTGTTGATGACCCTGTTGAAAAAATGGTCTGAATGTCTTTTTTGCCTGTTTTAGCATCAGCTTTTCCTTTCATATTCTTTGTGTGGGGTTCATTGTGTGCGAGTCCAGCCGCCTTGTATGCACTCTGAATGTGTGCCCCCAATAGTCTACCCAAGTCCGTGGTGATAGTCTGGCAGGCTGTTGTTGTGGAAGGGGGGGTGTTCCCCTTGAATGACAGGGCCTGGGCCACCCACTTTGGAATTTCAGTTTCGAGCTGGAATTGGTTGGGTGGGGCCATAGGCTGTGTGTGCTACCACCAACAAATTCTCAGGAGGCCAGTCTATATGTATTGGCATGTGGAATTAATATTATGCATGTATGCATACAACCCAGGCTTAGGAGCTTGCAGGATTTTCCTTGCTGTAAAGCGTTGTTCGTTGTGTATGCCAGAGTGGTAGCTGTGGTAGCTGCTTGTCTGTTTTCTATGAGGAATGCCATCTGTCAGTCTGTGTTGCAACCAAGAAAGTTATCCTTGATGGTATCAGCCAACCCTTTTTTTTTTGTGTTGACTGTGTATCCAGGGCTTGCAGTAGGAATAAAACCTTTTTCAAATCTTTGTTAATTTGTCTTTGCTGTCCGCTTGTAACAGGCAGTCGTCCAGGTATGGATAAATTTGAATTCCCTGAAGCCTGCAATGAGCAATTACCGATGCCAGGCATTTCGTGAATACTCTGGGCGCAGTAGATAAGCCAAAAGGCAATGCTGAGAATTGATAATGCTCTGATCCTGCAAGAAATCTGAGGTATCTTCTGCAATTTGGTCGTATGGGGACGTGCAGGTATGCCTCCTTGAGATCCAGAGTCACCAGCCACGACTCCTTGCCCAGCATGGGAAGAAGTTGCTGTAGGGTCAGCATTTTGAATTTTGTAACAATGAGATATGTGTTTAGAGTGGACAGGTCGAGGATAGGTCTCCATTGGTTTTCCTTTCTTGGTACCAGGAAAAGCCTTGAATAAAATCCTTGTCCTTGTTCCATAGCCGGTACCTTTTCTATAGCTCTCATCCTTAGTAAGTGGTCTATTTGCTGTAGAGCGTTTGTCCTTTGGTTTGGAGGTAGGTTTGGCATTCCTCTCTTCCTTGGAAGAGTATGGAAGTGAAACCTGTAGCCTTTGTCTATTGTCTGTAAAATCCATTTGTCTCCTGTAATGTAATGCCAATTTACTGAAAATAAGGCTAGCTTTCCGCCTAAGGGTGCTCCCAGTTGTTCCCTGGTAGGCGGTTTCAGAGCCAAGTCACTGTGATTGTCCTGTGGAAGTGGTAGTGGCTGGATCTGTGGCAGTACTTCTCTGGCTGTTAGGCTGCCACTGACATCCCCTGTAGGCACCTCTGGAGGTGGGTGAGAGGCCCTGTCAGGGTGAGACTGGGTTCCCCTGATCAAGGAAATGAGATCCTCTGCTAGACTAAGCATTTGAGTACTAGAGCTATGCCTGTGAAAGGGGGTTTTAGCAGGCACGGCCTTTGAAGATTTAGCTGCTTTAGCCCTGGCAAAAGCCTTAATTGACATGGATGCAGGGGGCCTAGCAGCTCCACATGCAGGAGTAGATACATCTAAGGGGATAGTATCTGATAAATCCTGAGAAACTGTAAGAGCAGGTGGATTTTCCGTAGCAGATTCAGCCATGCTGGAAGAGGCCTCGGTAGGAGGAGGCATGCCGGCGAAGGAAAACATGCGGACTCGGTTTCAGCGAAACCGAGACACTTTGTGAAGCTTAACCGCGTTTCGGCGAAACCGCGGACCGCAGTGTCGGTCCTTTTCCTTACGCTTTTAGCTAATTGTGAAGTCGGAGTCTCAGGCGGCATGATATAAGCAAAAGCGGGCCGAAAAACTCCTCTGCAAACTCCGACCGGCGTCCAAGTGTTCGTCGGTTGAAGGAAGCACAGGCTAGACAAGCTGCTACGTCGTGGTTTGGGCCTAAACAAGGTAGGCAGTAAGAGTGGAAATCTTTATGAGGTATTTGTTTCCCACAAGTTAAACAGTTATTCACTTTTTCTGACATCGGCTGAGGCAAGAAAGAGTCCCCAACAGGGTACTTAGCTTTTTAGAAGTCTTCGGTAGTAGCAATCTCTGGTTCTGACCGACCGGCACTTGCGAACAGCTTCTGCTTGGCGCACGCGGCAAGAAAGACTGAGGAAAATGGCGTCGGCTGATGCCTTTATACCCGCTGAACTGCAGCTATGACGTCGGGTGAAGTGCGACATCAGCCGAGGCCAGACCCAGACTTTGGAATCCGGCCGACCGAAGGGCTGCCTGAGGCCAGGACAACCCATTTGTTAGGACTGCAGATGCATCCTTGAAGGACATCCATCATCCACCACTTCTAGAATAGGTGGGATGGCCAGAGGTCTGTGCTGGGGCAGGTCCAGAAACACTAAGTTGTTTCTTTGACTGTGTGTAGTCCTGAGATTCCCACTGAAACTGCCCTGTGGGAGTGAAGGGTTTCCCCAAAGGAGAGGTCCTCTGGAGGGGAGGCAGAGGGGATGGATTCCTCTGCATCTGAATCCTCAAACAGTTAAGGGCTGCTGTTCTTCTTCAAAGGCAGAATAATCAGATTCCTCAGACTCTTGGGTCTGTCATAATTTCTGGAGAAGGAAGCTTTTTCCTTTTTGGAGTGGGGGCTTGAGTACCTCAGATAAGGGAGATGAGATCCTCCGCCATTTTAACCATTTGAGCTTGGGGTGGGGAAGCAGTACTAAGACGGTGGCGAGAAGCAGATTTCCTAGGAGTGGCCTGGCTTCAAGGCCTGAGAGAATCCGTTGGTCTCTGAGAAACGATAGTCGGAAGAGAAGACGCTGATTTTTGTCTAGAATCAGTAGTGCGAATGGCCTCCTCAGAAGCCGGTGCGGCTGCGTCGCAGCTCCGGACCCGAGGCAGAGACAGCCAAAGGCTCGGAAACCTAAGTGGATTTCTGCGGCATACCGGACTCTGAAACTGTCTTGACAGAGGCCTGCATAGAAAGCGAGTCGGGCATTAGGGGCTGCGAAAGAACCACAATGAATTCCGGAGAACTGATGACTTGCTTAGCAGTAGCATCGTCGGAAGGCTTAGCCTTGCGTGGCTTGTCTCTTTCTTTACTTTTTTTGGAGTGTTGGCGGGTTGTTGGCTGACTGACGCCATATTGGAATTCGAAGACTGAATACAAAAAGAGCTCTACGGCAAATGGTTCGCGCATTAGAGAGGGCACAGAACCGGCAACAAGGGATGTGTTCTGGGAATAAACAAGTGATGCAGGAAGAATAAAAGTTTCGGTGTGGGATCTGCTTTCCACAGGCGAGACAATTGTTAACCATTTCAGACATCGGTTAGAGCAAGAAAAAAGGGTCCCCAACGGGGTACTTAACTTTAGATGTTTTCTGCTGAAATTCGACTTCTGGTAGCGACCGTCCGGCACTCGTGCGAACTGCTTCTGCTACGGGCTCCACGGCAAGAAAGACTGATGTAATGATGTCAGCTGCCTTGCTTTACAGTACTGACAACCTAACATCAGACTACAGGCGACAGCAGCTGGCACACAAAAACACTGACTCTGGTATTCGGGCCGGCTGAGGGCTACCACAGGAGGAATAACCCACAGGTGATGACTGCAACAGTGAAACACTAAGAACATGTAATGTGCCCTGGGACTTCCTGGATGGCTCATTTTAGGAGGAGCTGCTGCATCTCTACCTTCACCTTATTTTGTGATGGGATGAGACATCTGATAAGGGTAAATACACTGGCGTAGACCTGAATGGAGATTAGCATTCACTTTTGATAATCTCCCTTAGCAACTCCTCTTTGGGTATGGGTATACTGCATGACTGAAAGAACTGCAGGACAATAGTCTCTCTGACCACCTCCAAGGGAAAATGGTTGGAATGGGAATAAGTAATGTGTAGAACCCCCCTTAATGGGACAGTGGTGGTCCTGAGAACACTAAGACCCATGGCATTCAGGCTGATGACACTGCTGGCACCTGCAGAGGAAGAATGAGCAGATCCAGTTTCTGCATGCTTTGTGAGTAATGCCAATTAAGTGATTTTCTCTGGCTCCTTTGATGTTTAAAAAATATACATTGGGGAGAATGAAAGGTAACCCAGCCAGCTCTGGACATGCCGATCAATTTCAGGTGCAAATAGCAAATTTTACCTAAAAAGTGTGTGTTCACAGATATTGCTTGCGCATTCTCAGTGAAGGTATTAAGCAGTAACAATAAGTGAGAACACACACAAGCCAGATCCAACTGCAGTCGCAGCTCCATTTGGTGCACTAAATACAACTCGAGTCATGAGTTTGCTGACTATGGAAAAAGTGGAAGTCTGGCTGATGATTTTCCTCTTAATGAAGCCATCATGCAGGTCCCTTAACTATATGCAAAACTTCATCAGAAATATCACATTGAAAACACATCATTTACATGCAGTAACTCAGCAACAAGATGCATGACATGTAAGAAATAAAGTTCAACTTACCCAGCCTGTCTAGACCCCTGGATTCCTTACCAAGGGGATGGAGAAACTGACTAAAGAGTGGGGTTTCTTCCCAGGGTGGCTGCAGAGACGGTCACATCAAGCTTAAAGGTCTCTACCCAGATAGCACAGTCTGGCAATGCTTTAAAGACCATGTTTTCACCTTCTTAGACATGGGGCCAAAGTGTCTATATTATCCTAAGTTGCATTCACTGAATTTCCAATAAATTTGACCGAAGGAGGAACCAACAGGAGGATGCTTGATGAGACTGACATTTAGCTTTAACTCTTTTCTGCAGACAACATTATCCCATTTTTCTCAAAGATGGTATTTCTTTAAGAACTAATCCTTCACTTATGCCTAATGTGCTATCCAAGTTTACTTTGAGACAAGCTATCTCAGCCTTTTTTGCAGAACCTGCAAATGGGGGAGAGGCTTCTTCATACTATGGATGTCCACAGGCAATCCTGACACCTGTAAAACGTCCCTAAACTTAGGGTCCCTTAGGGGGAGAAGGTGGAGAACAGGACAGTTTATCGTCTTCTGTAATAGTAGCAGCTGGCACGGAGAGTTACGGCTGTCAGCTGTAGTTCCTGTGATACAGGGTTTGATTATCTCAGCCCTCAATGCCTAGTGTGCAACCTTGAGCAAGTCAATTAATCAGACACTGCTCCAAGTAAACCACAGAAAAGGGGAACATGTTGACCAGTGGGCCTACATGGTTAAACTGGTATTACTCTGTACAGAGATCAATATGGTGAGAGAGTCTTTACTCCGTCCTCTTTCTTGGAATGGACACAGAATGCTCTGCAACAGAAAAAGAAAACCACCTTTTACAAGCCAGCTGTACAGTTACTTGTTGTCAGTCATCTGTGAAACAGACAGGGGCATAAGCTCTTGTGAAAACTGCACTGCAGCAGGACAAATGTCTAGGGCTGGACACCTCCAATGCAGAAGCTCACCATATATACCTTAAGTCAGCTTAGTTTCGTATAAGCAGAGCTACCACTGGCATCCTAGTTTATCCAAAGCTGGTTTGGCAGATTCTGGATCCAATGTTTGCCCAGCAGAAGGCTGAAACACCACCAAAGGAGTTAGCAAAGGGAACCAAAAGATACAGCCCAAGTGCCAAGAGACAGGCTTGTACTGGATGGGGCAATACTGGACCACATAAAAGCAATACAAAACTAACAAAAAAAACAAACAAAAAAAAAACAAAACGGAGAAACAGAGCTTAACGTTACAGGTACCTGCACTGGCCCACCCAATTCTGAAGGGACTGACACAGACATAAGTGTTCATAGGATGTCATATTAACACAATAAGTGAAGAACCCATGAAGTCACCAAGACCAGGAAAAATAACGAGCAGTATCATCCGGTCTGAATTTACATCTCTCAAAGGGTTGACAGAAGGGACAGAAAATTACAGTTATATACACTTACCATAAATGTAGATGTTAGAGTGTATTCACTGTTGCAGTCTTAACCAATGGGTTATCCGGCTTCCGGTAGCCCTCGATCAGCGAGAATACCAAAGGTAAGTAAAAATGACATCGGTTGTCGTCGGTTGTAAAGGACGTCAGATAGAAAAGGAGACAGCAGACGTCACTTCCTCAGTCTTTCTTGCCATAACAGTCAGAAGCCCCCAGAAAACAAGGCTTAAACCAAAAGCCATTTTGGCAAATACCAAATTTAGCCTGTACCTTAGAAAAAGAGAATAGGAGAGGAATAAAAAAAGGGGGAAGGAGGGAGGGAAACCAGGACTGCAATAGAGAATACACTCTAACATCTACATTTATGGTAAGTGTACACAACTGTACTATGATCATCGTGTTTCACTGCTGCAGTCCTAACCAATGGGCCGATTACCAAAGTCCAGAGAAAAGGGAGGAGGAAAATACAGTTGTGTACACTTAACATAAATGTAGATGTTCGAGTGTATTCACTATTGCAGTCATTACATTTGGGTAATCTGCTGGCAGGTTGCCCTCAGTCGGCCTGATTAACAAAGTCTTGGGTCCTGCATCGGTTGCTGTCCCTTTTTCCATGACGTCAGGTCGTCAGGGGTATAAAACATGCAGCCGATGCCATTACATCAGTTTTTCTTGCCCCAGATTTCAGGTTCCCCCCAAATGGGGAGCCAAATACTTAAGTAATTAAAAACACAAAAATATACATCTCCAAACTAAAGCAAATACATCAAAAAGGCTTTTAAGCATAGTAAAGGAAAGTAGAAGTATAGAAAGAGAAAAAACAGGTGGTTGGAGGGAGGGTAACCAGGACTGCAACAGTGAATACACTCAAACATATACATTTATGGCAGGTGTACACAAAGTACAGTTTTGTACCTACCATAAATGTAGATGTTAGAGTGCTCATACAGGTGCAGTCATTACAGATGGGTTATTCTGCCGTCAGGCGGGTCCTCGGTCGGCCGAATTCCAAAGTCTAGGTCCGGCATCGGTTGTCGTCGCTTCTTCCCTGACGTCAGTGCGGCAGGGGTATAAAAGAGGTAGCCGACGCCATTTTCTTCAGTTTTTCTTGCCCCAGATGTCAGGTGCCCCCAGAAGGAAGGCAAAACATAATGTAATGCAAACATGCAATATAGATAAATCAAAAAACAGTAGTTGCAAGCAAATACACCATAAAAGAATACCCCAAATAGGTTGTATGATAAAGGTGGTTGTCATAAGGCCTGTCCTAAGAGGGGACGGAGGGGGGGGGTAACCTGGACTGCAGCTGTATGAGCACTCGAACATCTACATTTATGGTAGGTACAAAACTGTACTATGTTCATCGTGCATACAGCTGCAGTCATTACAGATGGGTAGAATCCCAAAGCTAAGTAAGGGTGGTAGGCATTAAGTGGAACTAGGAGGAGCGAGGATGTCTTGCAGGACTGCTGTGGCAAAGCCCGCTCTAGATTTCGAGTATAGTGGAAGGTGGTAGTGCTTGGAGAAAGTGTGCATTGAGCACCAGGTAGCTGCTTCCAAAATGTCCTTGGTAGGAACCCCCCTGAGGAAAGCTGCAGAGGTAGCTGTGTCCCTGGTGGAGTGGGATCTGATGTATGCAGGCACAGATTTTCCATGAAATGAATAACAAAAGCATATGCACTGGGCTATCCATTTTGAAATTGTCTGTTTGGAAATAGCCTTTCCTTGAGCACCTGTAGCACAGGACACAAACAGCTGCTCAGATTTCCTGAATGGCTTTGTTCAGTCCAAGTAATAACGGAGTTGTCTGTGAATGTCCAAGGAATGTAGTAGTCTCACCCCTTTGTTCTGTGGATTTGGATAAAAGGTAGGTAAGTGAATAGTCTGATTCAAAGCTACACTAGATACTACCTTTGGCATGAAGGTAGGGTTGGTTCGTAAGGAAACTCTGTCCTGATGGAAAATGATGAATGGTTGCACAGCCATGAGGGCCTGTAGTTCCGAAACCCTGCGTGCTGAGGTGATAGCCAGAAGGAAGGCTGTTTTCCATGACAAGTATTGTAGCACTGTTGAAGAAGCCGGCTCAAAGGGAGGCAGGGTCAGCTTTTCCAATACAAAGTTGAGGTCCCAAGCTGGAACTGGTGGTTTCCTTGGGGGTTTTATATTTTTTGCCCCTCTGAGGAACTGCCTTAATAGAGGATGTGAGAATAGAGGAGGGTCTGTGTTGTATTGTGCAGAAATGGCTGAAGCGTGGATCTTGATGGAGGAGAAGGAAAGGCCACTGTTTAACATCTCAGCTAGGTACTATAAAATTTGAGGTATATTTATTACCCAAGGATTCTGACCCTTTTCTTGATTCCAGGAACAAAATCTTTTCCATTTGGCGGAGTAGGCTTTTCTAGCAGAAGGTCTTCTGGCCTCCAAGATGACATCCTGCACCTCCTTGGAGAGGAGAGTCTGTTGGGAAATTAAAGTATTCTCCATGCAGCTAGATTTAGGGTTTTGAGCTGGCTGTGAAGTTTTTGCAGTTGTGCTGGGACAACAGAAGAGGGACTAGAGGTAGGATCCATGGTGGAGAGTGTGTCAGGCTCTTTAGGAGCGGATACCAGTGTTGTCGTGGCCAGTCTGGAGCAATGAGAATCATTTGTGGCCCCTCTGCTCTGGCTTTTAACAGAACTTTGGTCAGTAGAGGAAGAGGCGGGAAGGCATAGACTGCCAATGTTGTCCAATTGAAAGAGAGTGCGTCCACTTTCCAGGCCTGTGGATGATAGGTCCTTGAACTATTTTTTCAACTGGTAATTTCTGTGGGTAGCAAATAGATCTATATCTGGCTGTCCCCATGCCTGAGTTATCCTTGAGAAAACTTGAGGATGCTACTTCCATTCGCGTGGATCTGTCATATTTCTGCTTAGGTTGTCTGCCAGTGTGTTTTCCTTCCCTGGCAGGAATTGTGCCTGTAGTTGAATTTGCAATTCCAGTGCTGTGTTCCATAGGGTCATGGCTTGCCTGCACAGGGGGTATGAATGAGTTCCCCCCCTGTTTGTTTATGTACCACATGACTGTGGTGTTGTCTGTCCTTATCAATAGCTGGCCTGGATGCAGTAGGTCTTTGAAGGTCATAAGAGCATTTTGCATGGCTAGCATCTCCTTTTGGTTGATGTGTAGGTGTTTCTCTTTTTGGGACCATTTTCCCTGAATGCACTGATCCGCCATGTGTGCTCCCCAGGCGTAGTCTGAGGCGTCCGTTGTGATGATTTGAGTTGCTTGAGGTACACAGAAAGGGAGACCCGTGTTTCTTTGGCATGCTTGAGCCCACCACAAAAATTCCTTTTGAAGGCATGGAATGAGTGGTATAATTGTTTCCAAGCTGTGGCTGTGTTGAGACCATAAGTTTTTTAGGCACCATTGTAGTTTCCTCATATGCAGCTTTGTACATGGGATTAGTAGGATGCAAGATGCCATGAATCCCAGAGCCTGCAGGACTCTCCTTGCAGTTAGTCTGGTGAAAGTTGCCATTTTGCTGAAGTATTGAGACAGTTGCCCTTGTTTGTCTGGCGTGAGGTAGGCCATCTGGGTGGTTGTATTCAAGATGGCACCCAGGAAAATTATTTGAGGGGGTATTAGTTTTGATTTCTTTTTGTTGACTGTGTATCCCAGAAAGTTCAACAGTTTTATTACAAACGCCAGGTGTTTCAGTAGTATGTCCTTGTTGTCCACTTGGATCAGGCAGTCGTCCAGATATGGGTAGATTTGTATTTCTTGTAGTCTGCAGAAGGCGATTACTGATGCCAGGCATTTCGTAAACACTCTGGGCGCAGTAGATAAGCCAAAGGGCAATGCAGAGAATTGATAATGGGTTGAACCTGCAAGAAATCTAAGGTATCTTCTGCAATCTTGTCTGATAGGGACATGCAGGTATGCCTCCTTGAGGTCCAATGTTACCAGCCAAGACTCCTTGTCCAGCATGGGAAGAAGCTGCTGTAATGTGAGCATCTTGAATTTTGGTACCTGTAGATAAATGTTTAGGATGGATAGGTCTAAAATAGGTCTCCAATCTTTGTCTTTCCTTGGTACCAGGAATAGTCTGGAATAAAACCCTTGACCTTGTTCTTTTGCAGGTACCTCTTGAATCGCTTTCCTGTCCAGGAGAGCTGAAATTTGTTTTTGTGCCTCTGCCCTTTGATTTTGTGGCAGGTTTGGCGTGCCTCTCATTTATGGAAGGGTATGAAAGTGGAAACTGTAGCCTCTGTCTATAATGTCCAGAATCCATTTGTCTTTTGTATCAATATGCCAATTTTTTGAGAATAATGCCAGTTTTCCGCCCAAAGGTGCTGCCATTAAAGCTTTGCTTGGCAGGTATAGGGGGAAGTTATTGTGCCTGTCTTCTAAATAACTGTGATCTATCTTCTCCACCTCTTGGGGTTGGTGCTTGCCACTGTCTGGCTCTGAAAGATCCTTGAGGTTGCCCTCTACCCCTTGGGTGTCTGTATCTGTCCCTTTGAGGTCTGTCCGTGGCTGGAAAGGACCAATTTTTTGAAGGCCAATTTCTGCTGAAACGTGGAGGTTGTACCTGCAGGAAATCTTTCACTGTTTGCATAGATTTCGCTTTTTCCTCCATTTTCTTTAGTACCTCCTCAGCTTTAACACCAAACAGTACATCTTTTTGAAGAGGTGCATCTAATAATTTAGCTTTGACATGATCTGGTAAGGCTTGTTCTTTGAGCCAATCATGCCTACGTATAACAGACCCCGTAACAGCAGCTCTACATGAGGCCTCTGAAGCATCAAAACCACACTGCAAGGTATGTTTACCCACTTGCTCTGCACCATGCAACAAATCCTGCAACTCTTTTAAATCTGGTTGCTCTGGTTGTGTCATTTTGCTTTTCAACTGAGATAACAAAAACTGTTGATACTTTAACATATGGAACTGACAGTTTAATGCCCTCATGGTTAAAGTAGCCGAGGTGTACACCTTTTTCCCCCCACCTTTCTAAAGCTCTGGAATCTCTCTCTGAAGGCAATGGGTTTTTAGCAGTAGAGGCCTTAATTCCCTTGGGACCCTGTGAAATAGTTTCTGGGTCAGCAGTATGGCTTTTGTATAGGAACTGGTGTGAATCAGGAACCCGGTAATACCGGTCTGGTTTAACGGGAGCTGGAGGCAGAGAATCTGGATTAAGGCTGGCCTCTGTGTACACATCATCCAATATATCTAAAACAGGAGGGATAGCCAAGGGCCTATGCTGGGGGAGCAAAAGAAAATCCCCGAGCCTTTTCTTGGAATCTGAGTAATCTTGGCCTTCCCAGTGAATGTGTTTCCTCAATGTATATAGGGTTTCCCCAAAAGAGTAGTCCTCGGGGGGGGGGGGGGCCTGAGGGAATAGACTCCTCCACATCAGAGTCTTCGAAAGGGGAATAGGAATAATCCTGGTCCTCAGAATGTTTAGAGGTAATAGAGGCTTGATCTGAGGAAGGGTAGTCTTCCTCTAATCTGGGCCTTTTGTCAGAGGGGGGTTGAGAACCCCTGATAAGAGTAATCAAATCCTCAGCCATTTTGAGCATCTGTTTTTTAGGCATGGGGCCTTGAGAGGGGGTCTGAGGTCATGTTTTTTTGGTTTTTATGGCTGCTTTAGATTTAGTGAAAGCTTTAATAGAGAAGGAGGAAGGCCTGAAGACACCTTGAGAAATGGCAGGCCTGTCTAAACTCTGAGTTTCCCCAAGAGTGGCGTCGGTATCTGTAGTAGGAATGGGGGCTGAGGGGCCTGCGACCTCGGGTACTGAAGACACTGGTAATGTAGTGTCATCGGTAGTCAGGGGCTGCGTAGGCGCCTCGCTGAGAACCGGAGAACCGGTAGTTGGCCTTAGCGTGGTGTCAGTAGTCGGTGCGGACCTCGTATGTCGGTCTTTATCTTTGCGTCTTTTACTCAAAACTGGAGTCGGGGTATCCGAAGACATGATATAATTAAATTTTTTACCAAAATAGTGAAGGGTGAATGGGTCTCGGTAGGCCTGCGAATCAGAAGTAGCGGGTATCAGGGGCTGCGAAAGGGCCTCACTGAGTACCAGCGAACTAGTGACTGGCTTAGGAGAAGCGTCAATCAGTTTTGGACCTCGACGGCCTATCTCTGTCTTTTTCTTTGCATTTTTTAGGTATTCCGGTAGTTGGACCGCTAACCGACGACATTTCTGGATAATTAAATTATGAGCCAAAATATTTGGAAGCAGAAATATACTGACGTTTGACAGTGCTTTGATTAAATTTAGCACAAAACCGACAGCAAGGTACATTGGGGTCAGAGCCTAGACAAGGAATACAGTACGAATGAAAATCCTTATGAAGTATTTGCTTCCCACAAGTAATGCAATTATTAACTTTTACTGACATCGGTAAGGAGCAAGAAAAGGTTTCCCAATGGGGTACTTAGCTTTTTAGTTGAAGACTTCGGTTCTGAAACTTGAAAATTTCAAGAGGACCGGCACTTGCGAACTGCTTTTGCTTCGGGCACTGCGTGGCAAGAAACACTGATGTAATGGCGTCAGCTGCATGTTTTATACCCCTGACGACCTGACGTCATGGAAGAAGGGACAGCAACCGACACAGGACCCAAGACTTTGTTAATCAGGCCGACTGAGGGCAACCTGCCAGCAGATTATCCAAATGTAATGACTGCAACAGTGAAACACGAAGAACATTCAACAGAATCAAGGATTGGAGATAATGCCCTGCAGAATAAAAGTGGCAAACCCTGCCTTGGCTCTTGAAAACAAAGACAAATTATAATGCTTTGTGAAAGTGTGAACAGAAGACCATGTGGCAACCTCCAAAATGTCTTTAGTAGGGACACCCCCTTAAAAAGGCTGCAGAAGTGGAAGCTGCTCTAGTTGAGTGGGACCTAACCCACTGAGGAGGAACCTTGCCATGAAAGGAATAACAAAAAGTAATACAATGTGTAATCCAGTTAGAAAGGGTTTGCTTAGAAATAGCCCTGCCCTGGGGTCTAGGAGCAAAACTGACCAATGTGCTAACTTCCGAAGATCTTTAGTCCTGTCCAGGTAAAACCTGAGCTGTCTGTGCACATCAAGAGAATGTAAGATCCTTTCACCTCTATTCCAAAGATTAGGAAAGAAGTTAGGAAGGTGTATGGACTGATTAAGAGTCAGGCTAGAAACCACCTTAGGCATAAAGGAGGGGTTGGTTCTCAGAGGCACCCTATCTGCATGGAAAATAAGAAAAGGCTCCACAGCCATCAAAGCTTGCAGCTCCGAAACCCTTCTTGCTGAAGTTATAGCCAAAAGGAAGGCAGTCTTTCATGAGAGAAACTTTAAATCTACAGTGGCAGCTGGCTCAAAATGAGGAAGAGTGAGTTTCTCTAGAACAAAATTAAGATCCCAGGCTGGAGTAGGTGCCCTTCTGGGAGGTTTTAAGTTGCAAGCACCTCTGAGAAACATCATCAGGGGATGAGAGAAAATGGGTTGCTCAAAAGAACAATGAGCAGAAATGGCTGAAGCATGGATCTTGAAAGAGGAAAAAAGACCACCCTGAAGCAGATCAGCCAGGTATTCCAGGATCAGAGGAAGGGTAGGCTGAGAAGAAGATTCCCCTCTAGCCTGTATCCAATGAGAGAATCTTTCCCATTTGCCAGCATAGGACTTTCTAGTGCTAGGCCTCCTGGCCTTCCTCAGCACGTCAACCACCTGCTGGGAAAGGGAAGAAGAAGAAAAGGAAAGAATCATCCAATGAGCCATGCTTCCAAATGGAGAGACTGAAGATGAGGATGTAGAATGCTTTCCCCTTCCTGAACCAGACGATATGGCTTCACAGGAAGATGCTAAGGAGGAAATTGGGAGAGACTGCGAAGCAGTGGATACCAATGCTGTCTGGGCCAGTCCGGAGCTATGAGAACAGTCCTTGGTTATTCGCCCCTGATCTTCTATAATACTCTAGGAGGAAGAGGAAAAGGAGGGAAAGCAAAAACTGACTGCAGCGTCCAAGGGAAGGACAGAGCATCCACTTTCCAGGCTCTGCTGTGATGCTGTCTTGTGCAAAAAAGAGGTAGAAGATGGTTGTCTGGGGAGGAGAAAAGATCCACCTGAAGTGTGCCCCAACACTGAATGATGCTGTAAAAGACTGCTCTGTTCAGCTGCCACTCGTGAAGATCTAGGGTTTGTCTGCTCAACTGGTCCGCCAAAACATTGAGCCTTCCTGAAAGAAACTGAGCTAGGAGCTGCAGGCCCATGGATGCTGCTATGGACCAAAGATTCATGCTCTGCCAGCACACGGGGTAAGAATGAGTCCCTCCCCGCTTGTTGATGTACCACATGACTGTGGTTTGGTCTGTTCTGACTACCAGGGTTCCTGGAGAAAGAAGATGCTTGAAAGCTAGTAAGGCCTGCTGAACTGCCATTAACTCCTTTAGATTTATGTGCAGGTGCATCTGCTGGGCATTCCAACATCCCTGTATGCATCTGCCATCCAGGTGTGCTCCCCAGGTGTAGTCCGATGTGTCTGTGGTAAGAACTTGAGTGGCATGAGGTGGGCGAAAAGGCATGCCTTTGTTTTGTAGACAGGCTGTTGCCAACCATAGAAACTCTGTCTGCAGACATGGAAGCAGAGGAATCATCATATCCAGGTCCTGTCTGTATTGATACCAAATGTTCTTGAGGTACCATTGCAATTTCCTCATATGCAGTCTTGCATATGGAATCATGAGAATGCAAGAGGCCATGTATCCCAGAGCTTGCAGGTATTTCCTTGCAGGGAGCTGGGACAGGCTTGCCAAGTCCTTGAAGTAAACTGAAAGAGTTGTCTGCTTCTCCTGGGTGAGATGCATCATCTGGGCGGCTGTGTTCAGACTTGCTCCCGGGAATGTTATCTCCTTGGATGGCACCATTTTTGATTTTTCCTCATGGAGAGTGTAATCCAGGGAAGAGAGAAGAGTCTTTACAAATTCTAGATCCTTTAACAGCTGTTCCTGAGAATTTGCTTGAATTAGACAGTCGCCCAAGTATGGATAAATCTGAATTCTCTTCTGCCTGTAAAAAACAATCATTATTGGAGCCAGGCACTTTGTGAAAACTCTGGGAGTAGTAGATAAGACAAAGGGCGGTGCAGAGAATTGATAATGTTGCTTGCCCACCCTGAAACAAAGGTATTGTCTGCACCTTTCCCTGATAGGGAAGTGCAGATAAGCTTCTTTGAGATCCAAAGTTACCAGCCAGGAATCCTTTTCCAACATTGGCAGCAATTGATGCAGAGTGAGCGTTTGGAACTTTGGAATTACCAAGAAAGAGTTCAGAATGGATAGATCTAGGATAGGACGCCAGGTGCCTTCTTTTTTTGGAACTAGGAAAAGTCTGGAATAGAAACCCTGGCCTACCTGCTGAGCAGGAAGAGATTCTATTGCTCCCAGAAGAAACTGAGAGAAAATATGATTTTCTACTTCTGCCCTTTGTTTTGGAGGAGCGTCCGGGAATCCTTTGGGAACTGGAAGTGTGGAAAGAAAACTTGTGCCCTAGGGATACAGCTCTGAGTACCCATTTGTCATCCATGATAGTGGCCCAGACATTTGTAAATAAGGGCCAGCCTTCCCCCTAAAGGGCTCTCGAGGTAGGCAAGAACAGGCAGAAATTGGATAAAGTCATTGAGAGTGTTTTGATTGAGATGCAGGCTTAGAACTTCCCATCTTGGAAGTGGAAGCCTGCCAATGCTTATACCTTTGAGGGGTAGCCACCTGCCCCCTAGAAGATTTTTAACCTCTTGTCCTAGAACGGCTCTGTCTGCTAGTATCGGGAAACGTCCAACTCTTAGAAAGGTAATTCCTGCTAAAGCGAGGAAGTTGAGCTTGCAGAAAATCCTTAACAGTTTGCATAGACTTGGCTTTATCCTTCATCTTTTTGATCACTTTCTCTGCTTTGTTGCCAAAAACACTGTCCTTATGCAAAGGTACATCTAAAAGCTTAGCCTTGACAGGCTCTGGAAGGGGTTGTTCCCTGAGCCAAGCGTGCCTTCTAATAACAGACCCAGTAGCTGTAGCCCTAACAAAAGGCTTCTAGAATGTCAAAACCACAATGTAAAAATGTTTATTGACAAGACTGGCAGAATTTAGCAAATCCTGCATATCCTTACTCTCTGCCAAAAGAGGCACACTTGCTATCCTAGACTTAATAGCCTCCAAGGTGTGCTGCTGCTACTTCAGCATGTGAAAAAGACAATTAGAAGACCTAATAGCAAGAGTGGCAGAGGTATAAACTTTTTTACCCCACCTATCTAGGTTCCTAGATTCCCGGTAAGAAGGAACAGGATTTTTGCTAACAGTGGCCTTAACTCCTTTAGGGCCTTGAGAAATAACCTCTGGATCAGCCAACGGATTCCTGAAAAGAAACAGATGGGAATCAGGGACTCTGTAGTACCTGTCAGGTTTCCTGGGAGCAGGAGGAACCGAATTTGGAGTCAAAGAATTTTCCAGAAAATCATCATCAACCACTTCCAACACTGGGGGAATAGCCAGAGGCTTATGCTGAGGTAAATCCAAAAACTCCATAATCCTTTTCTTAGATTGGGGATAATCCTGACTTTCCCATTTAAAATGCTCCCTGAGAGGATTCAAAGTATCACCAAAAGAGAAATCTTCTGGGGGAGAAACAGAAGGGATGGACTCCTCTGCATCTGAATCCTCAAAAGGAGAAAAAGCCTGAGAAACTTCCTCTTCCATCAGCAGAAATGCTAGAAGAATCAGAACCAGAAAAAGACAAAGCCTCAGGAGAAACCATCCCTACTCCTTTTAGAAGGAGGAGGCTGTGAACCCCTAACAACAGTCAAAAGGTCATTAGCCATTTTAACCATTTGGGATTGAGGGGAACAAGAAGAAACTGGAGCCTGCTTTTTCACAGGCTTACGACTGGAAGATTTACCTGCAAGTCTAAAGGACTTGGGAGGCCTGGCAACTGCCGAAGTTGTAGTAGAGGTTGTCGGTATGAGCTTGCTGTCTGAACGAAGAATGGCGGCCTTGGACACCGGAGTCAGCTTAGCGGCTCCGCATCCAGCTGAAGAGGCGACAGGCGAAAGGTCATAAGGCAAAATGGAGGCCGGAGGCCTGTGGGACTCTGAAATGGTCTCAACAGAGGCCTGCAGGTTGAAAATCTGCAGACTGCAGGGGCTGCAAAGGTGCCTCACTGGCTACCGCATGACTGACAAAGTACAGTTGTGTACACTTACCATAAATGTAGATGTTAGAGTGTATTCACTGTTGCAGTCATTACATTTGGGTAATCTGCTGGCAGGGTACCCTCAGTCGGCCTGATTAACAAAGTCTTGTGTCCTGCGTCGGTTGCTGTCCCTTCTTCCATGACGTCGGGTCGTCAGGGGTATAAAAACATGCAGCTGACGCCATTACATCAGTTTTTCTTGCCCCAGATGTCAGGTGCTCCAACCCAAATGGGGAGAAAAATATACATATAATTAAAAACACAAAAACATACCCTCCAAACAAAAGCAAATACACCAAAAAGGCTTTTAAGCATAGTAAAAGAAAGTAGAGATATAGTAAAAGAAAAACAGGGGGCTGGGGGGGGGGGGTAACCAGGATTGCAACAGTGAATACACTCGAACATCTACATTTACGGTAAGTGTACACAACTGTACTATGTCCTTCGTCTTTCACTGTTGCGGTCATTAAATTTGGGTAGATCCCCAAAGCTACGGTTGGGAGGATGGATTTATACCGCATTAGGACCAGCTATAAAGCCCTACATTTAGAGAAAATTGGTAAGTGATAATGCTTGGTGAAAGTATGAACTGAACTCCAGGTGGCAGCTTCTAGAATATCCCTGGTAGGAACACCTCTGAGGAAAGGCTGTAGAAGTAGATGCAGCCCTGGTGGAATGAGATCTGATCCCCTGGGGGATAGGTTTTCCGTGGTGTTTGTAGTAGAAATTAATACAATGGCTTATCCATTCAGAAATGGTTTGTTTTGAAATAGCCTTCCCCTCTGCCCCTGCAGCAAATGCCACCAGCAGTTGTTCAGATTTCCTTTGAGGTTTAGTCCTGTCCAAATAGAATCCAAGTTGTCTGTGCACATCTAAGGAATGCAGTATCCGTTCCCCTTTATTCTATGGATTGGGAAAGAAGGTTGGCAAATGAATGGACTGATTAAGAGCCACACTGGATACCACCTTGGGCATGAAGGATGGATAGGTTCTGAGGGACACCATGTCCGCATGAAAGATGATGAAAGGCTCCACTGCCATAAGGGCCTGTAATTCAGATATCCTTCTAGCTGAAGTGATTGCTAAAAAGGAAGGCTGTTTTCCAGGAAAGAAATTTTAAATCTGCAGTAGCAGCTGGCTCGAAAGGAGGTAGAGTGAGTTTCTCAAAGACAAAGTTAAGATCCCAGGCCAAGGTTGGAGCTCTCCTGGGTGGTTTCAAATCTTTGGCCCCTCTGAGATACTGCTTTAGCAGAGGATGAGAGAAAAGGGGGGTGTTCTGTGTTATCAGATGAAATGGCTGAGGCGTAAATTTTAATGGAGGAAAAAGACAGGCCCTTGTGAAGCATCTCAGTTAAGTACTGTAAAGAGTCTGAGGCAGGTGCCATGGAGATAACCGTGAAACACTGCGCAGGAGGGGTTTACCAGTGTTGGCGTGGCCAGTCTGGAGCAATCAAAACCATCCTTGGTTTGTCCTGTTTGACTTTTAGTCGTACATCAGGGAGCAGAGGCAGCGGGGAGAAGGCACAGACTGATAGTTTTTTCCAGCTGAAGGACAAAGCATCCACTTTCCAGGCTTGTTTGTGGAGAGTCCTTGTGCAAAATTTGTCCAATTGGTAGTTCTGGGGGGAGGAAAACAGGTCTATATCTGGGCTCAGTCATTCACTTGTCAACATGCTGAAAATCCTTGGTTCCAGTTTCCACTCGTGTGGGTCCATGAGGTTTCTGCTTAATCCATCTGCCAGTGTATGTAATTTTCCTGGCTAGTCTGCAGAGGGGGTAAGAATGTGCACCCCCTGCTTGTTTATGTACCACATAACCGTGGTGTTGTCCATCTTTACCATTAGTTGTCCTGGAAGAATATAGTCCTTGAAGGCTGTTAGAGCATTCTGTACAGCTAACATTTCTTTTTGATTGATATGCAGGTGCATTTGACTTGGGTTCCATTTACCCTGAATGCACTTCCCTGCCAGGTGAGCCCCCCCCATGCATAGTCTGATGCATCTGTTGTTAGGGTTTGGGTGGCAGGGGGTGGTGTGACAGGTAGTCCCTTGTTTTGGTGGCAGGCCTCTGCCCACCAAAGGAACTCTAGGCGTAGAGAAGGCATGATAAGAATCATTGTTTCTAGGCTGTGAGAATGTTGACTCCATAGGCTTTTTAGATACCACTGTAGCTTCCTCATATGCAGTCTTGCATATGGAATTAGAAGAATGCAGGAGACCATGAACCCCAAGGCTTGCAGTATTTGTCTTGCAGATAGCAGGGTTTTTGTGGCCACTTGCTTGAAGTAGGTTGTCAAATGAATTTGCTTTTCTGGCGTGAGGTAAGCCATCTGGGAAGTTGTATTCAAGCTTGCTCCCAGGAATATTGACAGGGTACCAGTTGTGATTTCTTTTCGTTTACGGTGTACCCCGGACAAGTTAGAACCCTTTTTACAAAGGCCAGATGATTTAATAGTATGTCCTGGCTTTCTGCCTGAATTAGACAATCGTCCAGGTATGGGTATATTTGAATACTTCTTTGCCTGCAAAATGAAATTACTGGAGCTAGGCACTTTGTGAATACCCTGGGCACAGTAGATAAGCCAAAGGGCAGTGCAGAGAACTGATAGTGCGTGTAGCCTGCTTTGAAGCGTAGGTATCTTCTGCAAGATTCCCTGATGGGGATGTGCAGGTATGCTTCTTTTAAATCTAGTGTTGCCAACCAGGCATCTTTGCCTAGAATAGGATGTAATTGGTGAAGAGTCAGCATCTTGAATTTTGGAATCTCCAGAAAGGTGTTTAGAATAGACAGGTCCAGGATAGGACGACATGATTTGTCTTTTCTGGTTATCAGGAAAAGTCTTGAGTAGAAACCTTGTGCCTTTTCCTCTTCTGGTACCAGTTGAATAGTCCTCATGCTTAAGAGAGAAAGTACTTGTTTTTGAGCCTCTGCCCACTTATTTGGGGGTAGGTCCGGCCACCCATTTGGCATTGGCAACGTGTGGAAGTGAAATCTATATCCCTGGGACACTATATTTAAAACCCATTTGTCCTGGGTAATGAGTTCCCAGTTCTTTGCATGAAGAGCAATCTTCCCCCCAAAGGGGCAGTCAGAAGACAAATGCTTGTAAGTTTTAAAAGGAAGTCATTGAGACAGTTTACCAAAAGGGGGAGTCTTGTTATTCCCACACCTGGAAGTGGAGGCTCCCCACTGCTTAGTTCTGCGAGTCCCCTGGGACTGAAACCTGGGGTTTTTGCTGCGTCTGGGTTTGGCTTGAGAAGATCTGGAAGGGGCTGGAAAGGACCAATTCTTAGAGGGCCAGTGCCTACTAAATCTAGGAGGCTGAACTTGTAAAAAATCTTTAACAGTTTGCATAGATTTAGCTTTAGCATCTATCTTTTTAAGAACTTCTTCAGCCTTGTTGCCAAACAGGCGGTCCTGATTTAAAGGAGCATCCAGCAATTTAGCTTTAACATGATCAGGTAAAGATTGCTCCTTAAGCCAAGCATGCCTTCTAAGCACTGACTCAGTAACAGCAGCCCTGCAAGAGGCCTCTAAAGAATCAAAACCACATTGCAAAGTATGTTTTCCAACTTGTTCAGCAGAATGCATTAAATCCTGTAAGTCTATTTTCCACACAGTCAGGAATCAACAGTTTAAGCAGTCCAATAACATATTGCTGATATTTTAACATATGAAATTGGCAGTTTAAAGCTCTAATGGCCAAGGTTGCTGAAGTGTAAACCTTTTACCCCATCTATCCAGCACCCTGGAGTCTCTATCAGAAGGGGTAGGATTTTTAGCAGTAGGAGCCTTAATGCCCTTGGGCCCCTGTGAAATGGTCTCTGGATCTGCAACAGGAGTTTTGAAAAGGAACTTGTTGAATGCAAGGACCCTGTAGCATCGGTCACGTTTACTAGGAGCAAGAGGGCAGGTTATCGAGGGCCAAACTGGATTCCGAGAAAGCATTATCAACAATGTCTAGTACAGAAGGAAAAGCCAAAGGCCTATGCTGAGGTAGGAGAAGGAAATCCCTACGCCTCTTTTTTGAATCAGAAATTTCCTGGCTTTCCCAGTGAAAATGCTCCCTTAGAGTATGTAAGGTTTCCCCAAAAGAAAAATCCTCAGGAGGGGAAGCAGAGGGAATAGTCTTCTGCATCTGAATCCTCGTAAGTAGGAAAGGACAAATCCAAGTCATCAGAAGAGTCAGAAAAAACAGAATCCTGATCAGAAGATTCATGGTCAAGCTCAGCCCTAGGTCTCTTAGAAAGGGGGGAGGGTTGGCTACCCCTGATTAGAGTTATTAGATCTTCAGCCATTTTTATCATTTGTATTTTAGGTATAGAGGCCTGAGCATGTGGCCTGGGCATCGGTTTTTTTAGACATGGATCGAGATTTAGGCCTTAGTAATGAAGGAGGTGTCGATTTAATATGCAAGTCTGTAGGCCTGAATACACCCTCAGAAGCCGATGCCTGCACAGCGGCTCTGGAACCATGCATGGTAGACACATCTGCGGGTTCCATAGTTTAAGTATCTCGCGGCATACCGGACTCCGAATGGGTCTCAGTAGAGGCCTGCAAATCAGAAGTAGTGGGTATCAGGGGCTGTGAAAGCACCTCATTGAGTACCGACAAATTGGCGAATGGCTTAGAAGAAGCATTGCCTGCTGTTTTGGACCTCGGCGGTCTGTCTCTGTCTTTATCCTTGCGTTCTTTCAGAATCCCTGTAGTCGGATGGGTAACCGACACTTCTGGATAATTAAACCGAGAACCGAAATATTTAGAGGCAAAAATATACCAACGACGGATAGTGCGTTGATTAGATAAAGCACAAAACTGACAGCAAGGTATGTTGCGGTCAGGGCCCAGGCAAGGATTACAGTACGAATGAAAACCTTTATGAGGTATTTGCTTTCCAAAAGTAATGCAATTGTTAACTTTTACTGACATCGGTAAGGAGCAAGAAAAAGTTTCCCCAACGGGGTACTTGGCTTTTAGTTGAAGACTTTGATTCTGAAACTCGAAAACGAAAATTTCAGGAGTTGGCTAACCGGCAGTTGCGAACTGCATCTGCTTCGGGCACCGCACGGCAAGAAAGACTGATGTAATGGCATCGGCTGCCTATTTTATACCCCTGACGACCTGACGTCATGGAAGAAGGGACAGCAACCGATGCAGGACCCAAGACTTTGTCAATCAGGCCGAATGAGGGCAACCTGCAAGCAGATTACCCAAATGTAATGACTGCAACAGTGAAACACGAAGAACATCCGATAGTGCATGTAGCCTGCTCTGAAGCGTAGGTAACTTCTGCAAGATTCCCTTATTGGAATGTGCAGGTAGGCTTCCTTTAAATCCAGTGCTGACAGCCAGGCATCTTTGCCTAGCATGGGAAGCAGCTGATGAAGAATTTGCATCTTGAATTTTGGGATTACCAAAAATGTGTTTAGGATAGACAGGTCCAGGATAGGACACCGGGAATGGTCTTTTCTGGGTACCAGGAAAAGTCTTTAGTAGAAACCTTGCCCCCAATTCTTCTTCTGGGAGAGGCTGAATAACCCTGATACTTAAAAGACAGAGAACATGCTTTTGAGCCTCTGCCCACTGATTTGGGGGTAAGTCTGGCCAACTGTTTGGAGTTGATAATGAGTGGAAGTGGAATCTGTACCTTGGGAAACTATTTAAAACCCATTTGTCCTGCGTAACGAGTTCCCAATTTTTTGCATGCAGGGCAATCTTTCCCCCTAAAGGATTAGTCAGTTGAGCAGGGCTTGGAAGGTTTAAAGTTAAGTCATTGAGACAGTTTACTATAGGGGGGAGTCTTAATACTCCCTGCTTTGGAAGTGGGAACCCTCCCACTGCTTAGGCCTGTGAGTACCTTGGGACTGAAGCTTGGGTGTTCTGGTTCTAGGTTTGGACTGAAGGCCTGGAAGAGGCAGGAAAGGACCAATTCTTAGAGGACCAATGCCTACTAAATCTGGGAGGCTGTACTTGCAGGAAATCTTTAACAGTTTGCATAGATTTATCTTTTTCATCCATCTTTTTAAGTGCTACTTCTACTAAACAGGCGGTCTTGGTTTAAGGGAGCATCCAGTAATTTAGCTTTAACATAATCTGGCAAAGATTGCTCCTTAAGCCAAGCATGTCTTCTAAGTACAGACCCAGTGACAGCAGTCCTGCAAGATGCCTCTAATGAATCAAAACCACATTGCAAAGTATGTTTTCCAACTTGTTCAGCAGAATGCATAAAATCCTGTAATTCTTTATTTTCAGCACAGTCAGGAATCAACATCATTTTCTGTTTAAGCAATCCAATAATATGCTGCTGATACTTTAACATATGAAACTGGCAGTTTAAGGCCCTAATGGCCAAAGTTGAAGACATGTATATCGTCTTACCCCATCTATCCAGCGCCCTGGAATCTCTATGGGGGGGTAGGATTTTTGGCAGTAGTAGCCTTAATGCCCTTGGGTCACTGTGAAATGGTATCAGGATCTGCAGTAGGACTTTTAAAGAGGAACTTGAGAGTCAGATACCCAGTAATATCCATCAGGTTTTCTGGGAGCAGAAGGTAAAGTGTCAGAGGCCAGGCTAGATTCCGAGAAGGCATCATCTACAATGTCCAGTACAGGAGGGGTAGTAAATGCCTGTGTTGAGGCAGGAGTAAGAATTCCCTAAGCCTCTTTTTGGGGTCAGAGTAATCCTGGCTTTCCCAGCAGAAATGCTCCCTAAGAGTATGCAAGATTTCACCAAAAGAGAAATCCCCTGGAGGGGAAGAAGAGGGAATGGAGCCCTCTGCATCAGAATCCTCATAGGTAGAGAAGGGAAAATCTTGGTCATCAGAGAAAACAGACATTTCAGAATCCTGATCAGAAGGAAAATCAGTCCTAGGTCTCAAGAGGGGGAAGGGTGGCTTCCCCTGATTAGAGTAATAAGGTCTTCAGCCATTCTTATCATTTGTTTTTTAGGCACAAGTGCCTGACCATGCGGTCTGGGCATCGGTTTTCTAGGCATGGAGTGAGCTTTAGGCCTTGAAGAAGAAGATGGCGTCAGTTTAATATGCAAGTCAGTAGGCCTGAATACACTCTCAAGAGCCGGTGCCTGCACAGCGGCTCCGGACCTATCCAAGGTAGAGACATCCACAGGTTCCACAGTCGAAGAAGCATCTCACGGCATACCGGACTCAGAATGGGTCTCAGTGGAGGCCTGCAAATCTGAAGTAGCGGGTATCGGGGTCTGCGAATGTCCCTCACTGAGTACCGGCGAACTGGCGACTAGCTTAGGAGAATAGTCGTCCGCAACTTTGGACCTATACAGTCTGTCTCTGTCGTTATCTTTGCATGTTTTTTGGAATGCCGGTAGTCAGGTGGCTTACCGAAGCAATTTCTGGATAATTGAATAGAGTACCAAAACATTTGGATGTGTAAATGAACAGACGACGAATAGTATGAGGTTTGAATAAGGCACAAAAAGTACAGTTTTGTACCTACCATAAATGTAGATGTTCGAAGATCCACATTGCTGCAGTCCTTACACTTGGGTAGTCCGCTGTCCTCGGTCGGCCCGAATATCAAAGTATTAGGCTGACGTCGGTCAAGGCGCTTAAGACTGACATCAGGACGTCAGGGTACAAATGCGCATGACCGACGTCATATCCTCAGTCTTTTCTTGCCCCAGATGTCAGAAGACCCTAAAAAGAAAGGTCAAAACCAAAAGACAGCAAAAAACAACCAACCACCCTTGCACTAATCATATGTACAATATATACAATATCCACAATATTCACAACCCAAACCACACAACCACCTCTAACTACAGAGGGAAGGAGGGAGGTAAATTGGACTGCAGCAATGTGGATCTTGAACATCTACATTTATGGTAGGTACAAAACTGTACTATGTTCTTCATCTCACATTGCTGCAGTCCTTACACTTGGGTAGAATCCCAAAGCAGAGGTAAGGGAGGATGGCAACACTATAAAGCAGTAGGAGCTGCCAAAATGCCCTGTAAAATTGCAGTGGCAAAACCAGCCCTAGATTTAGAGTAAAGTGGAAGGTGGTAATGCTTAGAGAAAGTATGCACTGAACTCCAAGTAGCTGCCTCCAAAATATCTTTAGTTGCCACCCCTTAAAAAGCTGTAGAAGTGGCAGTAGCCCTAGTGGAATGAGGCCTAATCCCAGCTGGAATCTCCTTACCATGATGGGAATAACAGAAAGCAATACAAAACCCAATCCACTTAGAAATAGTTTGTTTTGACACAGGCTTGCCCTGAGAACCCAAAGCAAATGAAACAAATAACTGCTGAGACTGCCTGAACCCTTTAGTTCTGCTCAAATAATATCGCAACTGCCTGTGTATATCCAAAGTGTGCAAAATCTTTTCCCCTTTATTTTGGGGTTTGCATAAAAGTAGGCAAATGAATAGTTTGGTTTAAAGCCACACTAGAAACCACTTTAGGCATAAAGGAAGGATTAGTATAAAGATACCCTATCCTTATGGAAAATTAAGAAAGGCTCAACCGCCATAAGGGCCTGTAATTCAGAAACCCTTCTGCAGAGGTAATGGCCAACAAAAAGCAGTCTTCCATGATAAATATTTCAACTCGGCAGTAGCTGCAGGCTCAAAAGGTTGTAGAGTGAGTTTCTCCAACACAAAATTGAGATCCCAAGCAGGAGTAGGAGCTCTCGTGGGGGTCTTATATTCTTTGCCCCTCTAAGGAATTGCTTAAACAAAGGATGAGAAAACAATGGTGGGTCACAGTCATAGTGAGCAGAAATTGCTGCAGCATGAACCTTAATAGAAGAGAAGGACAAACCTTTGTCCAGTAACTCAGTAAGATATTGAAGAGCCACACTTAAATTAGGCTTAGAAACATTAAATTCCTTTGCTGTACTCCAAAATAAAAATCTCTTCCATTTATCTGCGTACACTTTCCTTGTACTAGGCCTTCTGGCCTCCAAAATAACATTCAAAACTTGCTGTGGAAGCTGAGACCCTCCAGGGTTTAAAACAGAATATGCCAGGCTGTTAGGTGAAGAGAGTGAAGTTTGACATTGAGTAAATGACTGTTCTCCTGAGACAGCAGGTGTGGAATCGAAGGCAAAGGCCATGGAGGCTCCCGTACCAGACTTCTCAGTAATGGGTACCAGTGCTGTCGAGGCCAATCTGGAGCTATTAAAATCATCTTTGGCTTGTCCTGTCTGACCTTCAGGAGTACCTTTGGGAGGAGAGGCAGAGGTGGAAAGGCATACACATGAAGATTGCTCCAATTGAATGAAAGAGCATCCACTTTCCAAGCTGTGGGATGAAACCTTTTGTGCAATACTTTGGCAGTTGGTAGTTTAGTGGAGAAGCGAACAGTTCTATGTCTGGGGTTCCCCATAACACTGTCAATTTCTGAAATACATGAGGATCAATTTCCACTCGTGGGGATCCATAATTTGTCTGCTCAACACATCTGCTAAGGAGTTCTGTGCTCCGGCAGAAACCTTGCCTGAAGATTTAGCTGTAAACTGAGAGCAGTCTCCCACAAAATCATTGCTTGTCTGCATAGAGGATAAGAATGTGTTCCCCTTGCTTGTTGATGTACCACATGACAGTTGTGTTGTCTGTTAGAACCAACACCTGCCCTGGAAGAAGTAAATCCTTGAAAGCTATTAATGCAAATTGGACTGCTAACATCTCCTTCAAGTTGATATGTAGATGTTGAAGTCTGGCAGGCCACGTGTCTTGTACCCACTTTCCATTTAGATGAGCTCCCCAAGCTTTGTCTGAGGCATCTGTCGTTAGAATCTGACTCGCCTCTGGCCGGTCACAGAGAGTCCCTTGTTTAGGTGACATTCCTGAGCCCACCACAAAAATTCCTTTTGAATGCAAGGTATTATCTGAATGACAGTGTCCATATCCTGGCAGTGCTGTGTCCATACATTTTTGAGATACCATTGTAGCTTCCTCATATGCAGTTTGGCATTGGGAAGCACCAGAATACAAGATGCCATGAACCCCAAGGCTTGAAGGACTGTCCTTGCAGTCAGCCTGGACTGATGAGACAATTGATGGAAGTAAAGAGAAAGATTCTTTTGTTTGTCCGGGGTCAAAAAGGCCATCTGGGATGCTGTATTCAGTCTCACACCCAGAAAGCACATGTCCTGAGAGGGTACTAGACTGGACTTTATTTCGTTCACAGAATACCCCAGGCATCTTAGCACTGCTATCACGTATTGTAAATGATGAAGAAGTTCGTCCTTTCCTTGGGCCAGAAACAGGCAATCGTCCAAATAAGGATAGATCTGTATTCCTCTTAGCCTGAAGAAAGCTATCACTGGAGCCAGAACCTTCGTGAACACTCTGGGCGCAGTAGATAAGCCAAAGGGCAATGCAGAGAACTGATAATGAGAAGTCCCAGCCAGCGCAGATACTTCCTGCAACGTAGCCTGATAGGAACATGAAGGTAAACCTCCTTGAGATCCAGAGTCACCATCCAGTGATCTTTGCCCAGCAGAGGTAAAAGCTGTTGTAACGTCAACATTTTGAACTTGGGAATGTCCAGATAAGTGTTGAGGATGGATAAATCCAAAATTGGTCTCCACGTGTTCCCCTTCTTTGGTACTAGGAACAGGCGAGAATAAAATCCTAGGCCCACTTCTGGCAGAGGGACCGGTTGTATGGCCCCTATTTGGAGCAGCAGAGAAATTTGTTTGTGAGCCTCTAGTCTTTGCTGAGGAGGAACGTCCGGCATGCCTTTGAAAGGAGGCAAGGTATGGAAATAAAACTTGTAACCTTGGTGTATGATATCCAATACCCATCTGTCTTGGGTAATCAAACTCCAATTTTCCTTGAAGAGTGCCAACCTTCCTCCCAAAGGTGCTGCCAGGCAAGAAGGATCTGGCAGCTGAAAAGGTAGGTCATTGGGCCTGTTTACGAAAGGACTGGCCCCTGCCCTCACCCGAAGATTGTGCAGGTGAACTCCCTGTCCTAGGTCTGAAGGAGCTCTGCCCCTACCACGTCTAGATCTACCCCTAGACTGTGAATCATAAGAAGGGTACGTCCACCCCTTAGCAGGCCAATTCCTACTAAACTTCGGAGGCTGAACTTGTAAAAAATCTTTAACAGCCTGCATAGACTTAGCCTTGTCTTCCATTTTCTTTAAGACTGACTCCACAGGTGAACCAAACAACACATCAGACTGTAAAGGAGCATCCAAAATCCTTGTCTTAACATGGTCAGATAAATTCTGATCCCTCAGCCAGGCGTGCCTGCGAAGAACTGACCCAGTGGCAGCCACCCTAGGCGAGGCCTGTACAGCATCAAAACCACATTGTAAAGAATGCTTACCCACCTGTTCAGAGACATGTACCAAATCTTGTAATTCTTTACACTCAATGCCTTCCGCCAGAGCATCTACCTTAGACTTCAATTGAGAAAGAAGATAGTTTTGATATTTCAACATGTGAAACTGGCAATTCAAAGCCCTCATAGCTAAGGTGGAAGAAGTATAGACTTTCTTTCCCCATCTATCCAAGGCTCTGGCCTCTTTATCTGGAGGAACGGATTTTTAACAACAGAGGCCTTGACACCCTTAGGTCCCTGACTAACAGTTTCTGGGTCGCCCTAGGACTCTTATAAAGATATTTATGAGCCTCAGGCACCCTGTAATATCTATCCGGTTTAACAGGAGCAGGAGGCAAAGAATCAGGATTAAGTGAAGCCTCTGCAAACACATCTTCCACAACATCCAGAACAGGTGGTATAGCCAAAGGCCTATGCTGGGGTAAAAGCAAAAATTCCCTAGGCCTTTTCCTGGAATCAGAGAAGTCCTGACCTTCCCACTTAAAATGTTCCCTCATGGAATGAAGAGTCTCTGAAAAAGAAAAATCCTCTGGAGGAGAAGCAGAAGGAGTCTAATCATCTGCATCAGAATCAGAATAAGGAGAGTACTCCTGCAAGTCTTCAGCCGAAGACTCTGAAACATCCGAAGCCTGCTCACAACTCCCCAACTCTGGCTCCACCCTAGGCCTCTTATCAGGAGGGGGCAAAGAACCTCTAATCAAAGTAATTAAATCTTCTGCCATTTTAAGCATGTGCTTCTTGGGCACAGATCCTGTTGAACTAGGAGTGACACCAACAGAAGCTAAACCTGGCCTGCCTCTGGGAGAAGCCTTGGAAACAGAAGGAGAGGGCCTAACCACCCTAGGAAGGGAGGGGAGTATAGTAACCTGAGAAGCCCCTTCAGCCTGACCTGCCTCCTGAGAGGCCACATCCTGCAATATCAAAGTCTCCCCCTGGGACTCCAGAGAAGCCTCGGCGGAACCACGGTTCCACTGGCGCCTCTAAAGAACCGGCGTCGGTGCGGGCGACTCTTCTTGCCTGGGTTTAGCTGCTTTGTCTTTGCGCTTCTTGAAGAAGCGGGAGCATCCGGCGGCATATTATAATTGCACCGCTTCCGAAGACCAACCTGGCACAATATAACCTTCGGCAATAGTGCGCTTATTGAACCTAGCACAAGCGACACCCAACAACGTCGTGCTCAGGCCCCAAACAAGGAATACACAAAGTATGATAATCCCTATGCGGTATCTGCTTCCCACAAGAAATACAGTTATTCACTTTTTCTGACATCCGGTAAACCACTGAGGCAAGAAAAAACTAAAATATTCCCCAGCGAGTGCCAGCCAACTTTGACTCTGTCTGAAACTCCGAATTCGAAAAATTTCAGAACGCCGAACGGCACCTGCAATGCTGCTTCTGCATCGGACCATGCGGCAAAAAAGACTGAGGATATGACGTCGGTCATGCGCATTTGTACCCTGACGTCCTGATGTCAGTCTTAAGCGCCTTGACCGACGTCAGCCTAATACTTTGATATTCGGGCCGACCGAGGACAGCGGACTACCCAAGTGTAAGGACTGCAGCAATGTGAGATGAAGAACATCAGACAGCGAGGTATGTCGTGGTCTGGGCCTATGCAAGGAACGCAGTACAAATGAAAATCTTTATGAGCTATTTGCTTCCCACAAAAAATACAGTTGTTAACTTTTACTGACATCGGTTTACAGCAAGAAAAAGGATCCCCAATGGGATACTTAGCTTAGTTGAAGACTTCGGATCTGAAACTCGAAAATGAAAATTTCATGAGTCAGCCAACTGGCACTTGCGAAATGCTTTTGCTTTGGGCACGGCAAGAAAGACTGATGTAATGGCGTCAGCTGCATGCTTTATACCCCAGACTATCTGACGTCATGGAAGAAAACCGACGCAGGACCCCCAAGACTATGATGATCAGGACGAACGAGGGCTACTGCAAGCAGTTAACCCAACTGTGATGACTGCAACAGTGAAACACGAAGAACATCTGCATGGCGCCATCAAACATTAGCAAATGTCTATTACTACATTCTCTTTGTTCGTAATGGTTAAACCTACAGCCAAGTTTCAGAATTTATGATTTTGTTTACAGCTTATTTGAAATGCAAATAATAATAAAAGGCAGGCATTTAGACCATAAATGTGAAAATGTTTTTCTGAAGCTGCGGTGGTGCAGAGGTAGCGTTGTTGCCTCACAGCAACAGGTTCTCTCATTTGATTCTCAGCTGAAGAGCCTTCTGTGTGGAGTCTGCATGTCCTCCCTGCAGTCGAGTGGCATTCGAAAGACATGTGCAGAATGGGCGTGCTTTCGCTGAACTTTGGGTGTCGAGCTGGCACCTCGGCACCCGTAAAAAAAGTCTACTGCCAATCATTAGCAGACCGGAGTTCCGCTGTGGCGACCCCTAACCGGGAAAAGCTGAAAGAAGAAGAAAGTTGCTACATTGTGAGTGATGATTTAAGATCTTTAAAATAAATAAAATTTAAAGTTTATAAAAGTAAATGTTAATGAGTTAAAAGCTCATTAAAGGTGTATTGTATTTCATGTGTATTGAACCGAAAACTGAAGCTTCACATTTTTCTTTTCTTAATTAAAATTCCAACAAAGTGACTGAAATCAGAGATGATTTGCTTGTCGTTCTAATGCAATTGTTACAATAATACACAAAATTTTGGACTAATGAGATTTATCCCTAACAAACTATACTTGTACAAGTAAACTTTACAGTAGCTGTTCAAATGACTACTGCTGCAGAGGCCTTATCTATATGGGTTGTATTCTGCAGAGGCTACAACAGCCAGCCAACTTCCAAAGGTTAAGGGCACCTTCCAAGAGCCCACACCATTGAAAGCTCGAACAGAGCTGGATAAAATCAGCAGTCTAGGTGAAAAACTGCCAAAACTGACAAGTTGTTGTGAAAACAAAAGTAGACAGTATGGGGCAACCATTTGGAAATTGTCTGCATTGACAAAAGTTGTCCTTTTTTTCCTTACCTTCATAAGAAATGAATAATTAGAATTTCTGAAGGTTTTAGTCCTGTCACAATAGTATTAAAGAGTTCTCTGTGGACATCCAAAGTATGAAGAAGCCTCTTCCTCATTTGCAGACAGGGAGATGGACAGCTTGCTTCAAGGTAAACTTGGAAGCACATCAAGCATAAATGAAGGATTAGTTCTTAAAAGAAACACCATCTTTGAGAAAAATGGGATAATGTTGACTTGCTATGACAGCAAAATCATTCTCCATGAAAGCCACCTTTGGTATGCACCTGACCAGACTCATACAGCAACTGGAATGTCCACAAGGTTCCGTACAAAAAGAATACAGGGAGTAAACAATTCCCTACACAGATCACCTCCTACAAACTTCTGAGAGGTGATCTTCACCTAGTACACAAGATCCCAGGACCCTGTTTTGATGAATCTTTTGCATATTTGCAAAACAAGCCTCCATCAGAACTACTAGATTACAAACCTAAATTTTGTTTGCAACATAAATGGCACATGTTGGAGAGACAGGTCAGTTACTCAGAGAATTCCCATTCTCTGGAACAGGCTCCCCATCCATGTGAAGAAGAGTTCTGCCCATCTTCAGTTAAGCGTAACTTGGACCAATGGATGGGTAATCGAGAATTCACCCCTGGTTTGGCTCTCATGTCCCTGATGGACAGACAATCAGTAAATCACCCTGTATAAATCAAATATCCAAAAGTATCCCAACAGCTGAAGTACTTCTGGCACAAAGACGAAAAGTAATACAAAAGAATAGCCAGAAGTCCACCGTTCAAAACACAATTTAATAAAACAAAATGAATAGTAGTAAAACAGAGCTTTCGAGTAAAACTCTTCCTCAGTGTATAATACCAGGCATGTTTCCTTGTGGCCACTGTGTAGTTTGCCAACACATTTTAAGTTGCAGCTCTTGCACCTTCACACATTGCAACTACAAAGTTATTTTTACGCATATGCACTGCCACGCGGAGTGGGTGGTACATGCAGCTATATGCAAAAGATGAAACCGGTTCTACATTGGTAAAACTAGCAGAAAACTTTCTGAGAGATCTAAGGAATACCTGGCAACTATCCCAAAAAGGATAGCACTAATGCACTAGGAAACCACAGCAGCAAATGCATGAATTTCTCTGGGTTTCAGTTCTTGGTATTAGAAAAGATGGATTTATTTTTTGATGAGTGCAACGCGCTGCTGGATATGAAGGAACATAAATGGCAGCTCCTTCTGGGAGCTGACTCAGCCCCTGGTCAATGAACATATTAATATTAAATGTGTGATGCGTTGGCTACGTTAAAAACAGAGTGGCTTTGTTTTGTTTGGTTGCAAGACTACTCAAGGGGAACAGGGGGTTTGCTAGATGAATGACACACTGAGTCGTGGACTTCTAGAGATTTCCTGGGTTGCTTTGGCAGTTTAAATACTGGATTTCAGCCCTAGTGCTTACTTTGGTTTCATTG